>NC_043958.1:25462797-25707066 GCF_902148855.1 Sphaeramia orbicularis | reverse complement strand
TTCATGCCTAAAGAGGAATAAAAACACTTAAGAAAAAATAAATCTTGATTAAGGTTCTCATAATTCATGCATGAAAGGGTTAATGACATTGGTGTTAGTTTGTGTATATTTTCCATCCAACCACAGCTAACCTACAGAAGTGTGTGTCAGTGTGTGTGTGTGTGTGTGGTGGTGTGTGTGTGTGTGTTGTGTGTGTGTGTGTGTCATTGAGGATGATCATCAACCCTTTCATGCATAGTGGTCACTCCAGTGGACAGTTATTCTACGGCTGTTCTATTGTTTATTCATGGGTTCTGTTTTAGTTCCATATCAGGACTCTTATGCATCATCCAAAACACTGCAGTTCATACAATTACTGTAACTTTGCTGTTCTTGATAAACCTGATCTGCAGTAACATGTTTTAGTGGAAATCAATTGCTAATTGGTATTAGACTGTAATTAACAAAAAATTATTATTATTAATTTTTTTTGGCATACCCTCCTGAGACCCAGCAATGCATTTTGTCCTCTGTAGGGGACAAAAGTTTGACAGTTTTACTTTAAAAATGCTGTCCATTACAAAGACATTCCATTAAAAAAATCGATCAATAAATAAAAATAGTTTTAAAAATGTATCTGAAAAAACTGTTGCATTATGCAGTTTCCAATCAAGACAATTTTTTAATGTAAAAAAGCTAAAACTGTCCATTTCCTGGGTCTGAAATGAATGAAATGAATAATAACTAATATTAGAGTGTGATAAAATGTGAGAAAACAGTAGCAATTTAGCAATTAGTGGCATTAAAAATGCTTTTATTTCATAGTTTTCACACAGTATATCACTTTCTGATGATGATTTTTATAGAAATGTTTCTTTGCTTCAAAACTTAAATGCATGGTGTCCAGCTGAGTGGACATTTTTGTAACTCCATGAAAAATACGTTCATTAAAAAAAAAAAAAATCAGTCGCATTGTTTTTTTCATGCCTAAAGAGGAACAAAGACACTCAAGAAAAAAATATTGACTAAGGTTCTCATAATTCGTGCATGAAAGGGTAAAGTAACTCACCTAAACTCCTGGAGCGCTGCAGTCTTTGTGACAGAACACTGAGGTCACACTTGGAAACATCAGCATCCATCCATCTACATATACATCACACTGACCAAGGCAGCTCATTATGATGTGATGTAAATCTATTTGTAGACTTTTATCTGGACTATGAGACAAATGTGTGGTTTTGTCGGTGGATGAAAATAATCCTAAATGTGTTGTTTGACGTTTTCACATGAGTGTGTTTGTCCCGTGTGTGGTTGTGAACTCCTGTTTGCTGAATCATCCCAAAATTTTGCCGACTGCTCTGAGCTGATGGCAGTGGCGGTTCTAACTTGAATGACTCCATGGGCGAGACCCCCCTCAAGCCCCCCCCCCCAAAAGCACTAACAGTCTTGTTGCACCACACATTATTACGGTGAAATCACATATGCATTGAAATATTGATGTGGTGGAGCATAGTAAGCATCATAGCAAGAGTTAAAACCTGCCTAATTAACCTTAGCCCTGTTTTCCTGACATGCATAGTTATATGGACAGAACATCTGCATACCTTTATCTACTGCCCGTTTCTCTTCTTTATCTTTTTCCTAACTTGGGCACCTGGTGCTTTTGGTCTTTTCTTATCCATCTCAGGTTATTTGGCAATTGTGAATAAACCGATTTCCCATGCCCCAACACTGTCACAGACAACCAGGGGTCCAGACTAAACCAATTCACCTTGGAGGTGCATTACAATTTTTTCTGTTATTTCACACAACCAAAAAAAAAAAAAAAAAAAAATGTACATGGACTATAGGCCTGTATTTATTGTGAATGAAATGTGGGTTATTTGGAAGAAAGTGGAGGTATGACTGACTTAAGCCCACTGATTCCATTAGAGTATTGTTGTATTACGTCTATCCCTCCTTTCCCCCTTGACCGTTCCAGTAAGGGGACCCAGGGGGAACTGCCCCACGCCCCATCTGACCGCCTCCCCTTCTGCTTCTCTTACTGTTTCAGTGTGAGCAGCACACATCTCAGCAAGCAGGGGTGCCTGCACAACAGAGGGGGGCGCCATTTTGCCAATTTCCTGGAACACCATAATAGATTGACTCAATGTGTATATATATTTATTTATTTATTTACTTACCTACTTACTTATCTTAAATTTATTTTTAAGAGCTCATGGCATGGTGCCCGTAATGAAATGCCCACTTCACCCATATCAGAAACTGCCCCTGGCTGATAATCTGTGAGTGTCCAACTGGTGCTGAGTAGAGTTGTGTTGGTGGTTAGTGTTGATCAGGGACTGGAACCCCAGGCATACAGGGGTTGGACAAAATAATGGAAACACCTTAAAAAAATCAAACAAAATATAATTTAATATGGTGTAGGTCCGCCTTTTGCGGCAATTACAGCCTCAATTCTCTGAGGTATTGATTCATACAACTTGTGAATTGTTTCCAAAGGAATTTTAAGCCATTCTTCAGTTAGAATACCCTCCAACTCTTTTAGAGACGATGGCGGTGGAAATCGACGTCTTACTTGAATCTCTAAAACTGACCATAAATGCTCAATAATGTTGAGGTCTGGGGACTGTGCCAGCCATACGAGATGCTCAACTTCATTAGAATGTTCCTCATGCCATCTTTAACAATTCTAGCTGTATGGATTGGGGCATTATCATCTTGAGGTGAAGGTGTTTCCATTATTTTGTCCAACCCCTGTATATGATGGTGTTGTGGAGCTGATGGGACATGTAGACTCGTCCTCTGATGCTCTTCAGATGGGACTGTCCTTCAGCGAGGGGTTGAAGGTCCATCCTGTCCGAGTCTGGCAGATCCACTGTGTGTCCACCAGTCCAAGCAGGTCAGTGTCAGGGTTTCTCACACCACACTTTGTCCTTCTTCCACAATAATGTCTTCAAATGTATCAGCTGTGGAGAACCACCTTCTTCATCGTGATGACACAATCGCAGCCACAAGTGTCAAAACCCAGAGTAGAACTGATCCAATGAAGTGAACAAACAGCATTAAAGAGTCCAGCGTCCTTGGTTCTAATAATGTTAACTGTGTCATTGATGTTATTTGTATTGATTATGGACAGTAAATACACCTGGAACTGACTGTTGTATGGACATATAATTGCATTAGTAAAGTTTTATCCACGTTGTTCATAAATGACCTTTTGTTGTACCCGTCTCTGGATCAGATGATTCTGATTAGTGTTTAACCTTCCTCTTGTGTTAGCTTTCTGTTACCATCTCTTATGTTGACAGGTCGGTTTTCACCCCTGTCTTAAATCAGCTATAAAATACACTAAAAACAATTATCTGTCATCTAATTGGTTTCTCATCTCTTGGTTACCTTGTTAGGCTTCCTTATCCATGAAAATACTGGTTTTACTATTTTTAGTGTGGGCCTCTGGGCCTTTTTTTGTCAGTATACCCCTCGATGTGCACTCTGCAAGTCACCAACACTATAGTGAATTAACCTCACATGTTTGGACATGCACGTCTTTGCTTGTTTTGTTTGTGTGCAGGTATACTGGATAACAAAGCAAAATGAGAATCCCCAAAAGCTCGCATGATTGGGAGAGGAGGTGACTGTCAGTGTTGGCTGACAGTGTACTTAGGATTTCAGTTTTGACTCTAATTATTGCTTTATAATCTTATTTTGAGAACTGGGTTGAAACTGACCACAACAACACAATTTTTTATCATAATTTAGTGAAACAATTTTTTTTGTGTTATTTGTTGAAACAGAGGTTCCTGACAAAGTCCAAAAGCCCTGATGCATTAAACAAATTTTATGTGGCTTTTATGCATTTAAAACCTTAAATGGGTCTGTGCTGACTCTAACAGAAGAGGAAGGTTAATATCGCTTGGTTCCGTATACTGATGTAACCATGGAAACCATTTGGACCTGAAAGAGGAAATCTGTTCCTCAAGTTACTTAAAATAAAAGATGTAATTACAATAAAGACTAAAGTTAAACAATTCAAGTATCAGCAGTTTGTGTAGTTGAACAGCTACAGTGTGGTAAAAATACTGCATGTAAACACTGGTCAGCCTTTACACATGTTCATTTAATTGGTCAAATATTTACTTTCATAGTTTTGGATCAGATCCTGTCAGAGACATATTTCTAAATAGTGAAGTTGAGGGTCTAATTAGATCAGTTTCCTCTGATGAAATGACTGAAAAATGACATAAATGTCATAAATGTTTGGTCAGTTTGGATGTAGAGTTGTAGTTTCCACTCCAGACCAGGTGGTGGCAGTAAGGCTAACATTCCCGTTTGTGGACCAACAGAACACCATGGAGTGTTGTTGTTTTTTTTTTATTGGCACAAAGCAAATTTACATATAAAGAATGGGAAACTATTACAGAAGAGTAATACAGAAATATTAGGAGACATGGTGGAATGGTGAAACAGAACTAGTGCAAATATCTGAAACAAAATAAACAAAAAGACTAAGACATTTGAAGAGTAATGAAAACAGGGAAACAAAAAAAAAAATCTGACTGGACTATAGAGCACAAAGGACTGAGGCAAGATACAATTAAAACAGCAAGGACTTAGATAAACTAGAATAAAGTCTTCTGGCTTTTTTGGACATATTTACAATATACTGTAGAGATCTGTAATACTTGATAAAATCACATATAACAAATTAAAGGAGGGGTTCGGGTTTTTTCACTTGCAACAATGAATATGATATTTACCCAAAATAATAATAAGGTTAACAATGTCTTTGATGTTAACTTCTAATGAATCCATACAATAAATAATATCACATAGAGAAAAAGACAGAATATTTTCAATTTTTAAGGGCAACCAACTGCGAATATCAACCCAAAAGGAAATGCTGTGTGGGCAAAAAAAACAAATGTTGAATGGTTTCAGCTTCAGAGAACATGCAGTGGTTTGAACAGCTGCTGTGAGTTGTGCTGTGGACGCCAACCTGAGCTGTGGACTTAGATTCTTTCTTTGTGGACATGTTGTTAAGTTACTATTGAATGTCTGCTGAATGAGGTGTTGTTTGTGCAGGACTCATGGATGGACAGACAACCACCACTGGAACATCAGGACCATTCTCAGGCAGGTTCTCCTATCTGTGACTTTCCACTGATTTATAGATATTTAATAGTGATGACCATCAGACACACTGGTCCCTTCAATTAGTCACACAGAATCCAAACATGGCTTTAGTTCAGGAGTGGATTTATTTGAACATGAATGTGACAAGAGAAGAGATGCTCATATCCATGTGTAGTCACTGAGCAGGTGAACAACAGGGAAAGTCCAATCCAGTCCAAGTATATACAGGGTGACCCAAAAAAACGGGAATTTTGAAGTACGTATTGGCAGACATGAGCAAGTGGCAGCACTGTGAGACAGTGACCTTGAGCAAGTAAACACACCCCCATTTTAGTAACCACTGGCGGCTGTGCGAGAATTGTTCGGTAACCGTGTGATCTCAAGATTCGGTAACGTTCCCTGGCCCCCTAGATCGCCAGATTTGTCCGTTTGTGATTTTTTCTTGTGGGACTATCTCAAGAGTAAAGTGTACACGACTCGACCAAGAACTGTGGATGAGTTAAAACAGAGAATTCAGGATGAAATTCACAGTATCCCAGCTGAGATGTTGCAGCGGCCAATGAGGAATCTCAACAGTAGATTTCAAGAATGCATTCGTACAGGAGGACGCCATCTACAGGAAGTCATTTAAAAAAAATGAAAATTCCATCATTGTTTCTTAAATGGCATGTTTTAAGGTTTCAATTACTATGAATAAAATATTTTTCTTCCATCACTCTTGGTTTTATTGGATTGTTAAAAAGTTCCCGTTTTTTTGTGTCACCCTGTATATACATGTATAAACACAGAGGTTTTCAGTCTCAATCAGATCATATGAGCATCTGTTCAATGACTTGAATGAATGTTTGTTGTGAAAGGGCTGAAGTTTTTGGTGATGGGAGTGTTATGACCCTGGGTCATAAGTTGTCTATTTATCTGTATATGTATATATGTTTTCTGTTTAGTGTGTGTATTCTCCCCGTCCTGTAGGTGTGCTGTGCCCCTTTTGTGTCTGTTTGTTGCAGGAACTGGATTGGTGGAAGGTGATTGCCTGGCCCCTTTAAAAATGGCTCTGGAGCTTCCATCCGTCCTTCTCTTGCCTCCTGCCAGCTTCCAACCCTGTGTTCATGTGTGTGACGGTCAGTCTTCATGTGCTCGTGTAACCATTCAATTGTATATAGTTGTAAATAGTTTTGGTTGTAAATTGAACCTTTTCAGGTAGGGGAGGTCGGCTCTTTTGTTTTCCCGTTTTCTCCTGTTTTTGGTTAGGAAATTTGGTTAGTTTTCTGTATTTTATTTCTTGCATTTATTTTAAGTAGGTAAGTTTGTTTAAACTTGACAGAAGATATGTTTGTTGTTTTAGCCGCTCCCTCCCCTAACCCTTCCTTAGTTGTTTAGAAAAAAATAATTGTAATAAATATTGTAAACTTTAGTTTTTGACTGACGTGTGTGCTTGGGAGCTGGGAGGGGACAAAGTTGAGCACATTATGTTTGCCCTGGTAAACCCCTAGGCCGGGGCGTAACAGGAGTTATGACTGTCAGGACTGAGTGAGGACAAATAATGGATGACAATGAAAAGAGCAAAAATGTTCCAGTCTCCTTTCATTGGTTGTCAACACTATTGTCTTTGACACTATTTTAGTCAGGTTGAATAAAAACTCAGATTGCATTGGTTGGCTTTAATGTGAACAAAATCAGAACTAAATCATAAAATCCGACACTACACTGATTATGATTTCTGTGGTTTTCATCTGGTTGTGTTTGTGGTGTGTGATATTCACCCATAGATTCTCCAAGGGATCGGCTTTTTAATGACTTCAATCAGACGCAAATGTAGACTGAACAGATGCTCAGATCTACCATCAAATCAGATAGATTTAATAAATGTACATGACACATGTAGACAAACACACAACAAAACTACACATCACACAAACACACTGACGATCCTAATAACCTGAGTCTAAATCCAGCAAACAGTGGTTCAGTGAATGTGGTGTGAAGGTGTAGAGGTGGATCAGTTTGTCAGAGGAGACTCTGTAGAAGGACACAGATCCAGCAGGACAGTCCACATACACTAATACTCTACCAGAGAAAGAGGAGGACGGGGAGGAGAAGGAGGAGGAGGACTGACAGAGGTCTGTGCATTTGCTATCGTGCCAGACACGGTATCCACCTTTATAACACTCCAGATCCCGGACTGATCATTCCATCCAAACCAACAGTCCTCACTGATTCCTTTCCTTCTGCATTCCTTTGTAAGTCACTGATATATTAACGTATCCACTCCACTCGACTTCCCAGTAACAGTGACCAGTCAGACCAGTTGAACACATCAGCTGAGCCTCATAATCAAATCTGTCCTGATGATCAGGATATGACTGAAACTTCTCCACTCGTTCCACCTTCTTGTTGTTTTCAGACAGTTTGAGTTTTTCTGTTCGCTGTGTTTGGATCCAGGGTGAGTTCACAGAAATCTGACGGACAGAAGAAAACACAATCCAGCTGCAGTTATTGATCAGTGATCTGCTCATTGACTGACAGTCTGATCATATCACTTGGTTAAATTCAACATTTACTGGTGGATGGATCATGTGTGAGTTTGACTCTGAACAATACTGATCAATAACAGATAAATCCAGTGGAGGGCTGCACAGTATTGGAAAAGACTGACATTGTGATTTTTTTTAACCTTGCGATATATGTTGCAATATGAAAAAATATACTGAACAACAAAAGAAACGCAAGTATGTTTCGGTATTGGTTTATATGGGAGTTTTATTATGAATATTGGTTTCATATGAGATATTTATATCCAGCTGTGAAATTTACAGTGGGGACTCTCTTGCTGTCCTTGTTGCACTGAGTTGACGGTCACGGAGATGGGCCAAGCGAATATGGCGATCCTGATTACGGGTGGTCACACGTGGTCTTCCGGATCTTGGTCTGTCCCGAGTGGTCCCTGTGTCACGGAATCGTGTCCTCGGCCTACTGATGGTGGACTCGTGCACTTGCAGACGTCTGGCAACGTTGTGAACCGTTTTAAACCAGCATCAAGCATACCAATGGCGCGTTCTCTCAGATATCGTTAAGGCGAGGCATCGTGGTAATGCAGTAACTTTTGAATCTTACCATTTCTTTTTATAGCCCCCGGATAAACAAAGGGAATTGCCACTCCCATTTGTTGCTCCCACTACCATATCACTCAAAAACGTACCGCACCTCCGATACTTTGTACACATGCTCAACCACTCGTGGTCGTGTTTGCCGGCAAACACACGCTCCAATGGTTACAACTCACTTATTGTAATGTGTATCTCAGTTGACAACTCAACAGGACAGCTGAACTCTTGCCTAAATTAACGACCAAAACTTGTGTTTCTTTTGTTGTTCAGTATACTAAGGAGAATAAAATAGCTGTGTGGTGCCAACATAAATGGTCAAACAAATTAGTTGTGTTACTTCTCATTGTGGCAACAGGTGCCAGGCACTATCAACACAGAGCATGTGTTTCAATATCATCCTTCTTGTGGCTAAAATAATTCCAGATAACTGACCTTACATTTCTTTTTGGCACCAAGTCTTCGGTGATTTTGTCTTGTTCCTTGCTCATTTTTCGATGTTGTTATCTGCGACACACTTCATGTGCAGGGGCGTGGTCTGCTTCAGCAAACTGATTAAGAACCATTGTGATTGGTGGATTGCTGCGTGCAGTGTGTGTCAGGCAAGGTTATAATCATTAACGAAAACGAACGAAATGACGAAAACTAAAATTGTAAAAACATTTTCGTTACCTGAAATAAATAAAAACTCTAATTAAAAGAAAAAAACGATAACTAACTGAAACTGTATTGTGAGCTTACAAAACTAACTAAAACGTATAAAATTATGGATAAAATTCCCTTCGTTTTCGTCTTTGTCAATGTCGGATTGAGATCAAATTGATTTATTTCGCTCCAGCAGTTTTAGCTGGCAGCACCATACGACACTTCACTGTCTGTCATGTCTAATACAAAACTAATACTAAAACTAAACTAAACTAAAACTAAGCATTCAGAAAAAAATGATAACTAATAAAAACTAGCAAACCTGCTCTAAAAACTAATTAAAACTAAGTGAATTAGAGGGAAAAAAAAGTCAAAACTAATTAAAACTAAACTATAATTACAAATCCAAAACTATTATAACCTTGGTGTCAGGTACCCAGGTCGAAATTAGATGAGAACATGTTGAGTTCATTTGTCTCTTACATCGCAGGACCTGCGATGTGACTATTATGCACACGTACATTGCAATGACGATGCTCAAGCAATATGTTGTACAGCTCTAATCCAGTGTTTCATAGACAGATCTGTTGTTTCTGAGCACATTTTCACAAACAGACGTTAAATAAAAAGGGAATAGTGATTTGATTTTCATGTTTCATTTTCCTGATCAGAAACAGCAGATACAACATTAATAAATGACTGGGTTTTCCTTCATTCCAACAGAAAATCAAATGGTATCATACATATCAAAAATTCATGGGAAGGAATGCTTCTCGGACCAAAAAACAGTTTGTTCGAGGTGCTCTTTGGAAAAAGGAATTCATAAAGTAGATATCAAACTGGAAGAAAAATCCAAGGCACTCTGTTTAAACATTAAAATGCCTTTATTAACATGGCACGGTCATATCTAGACCTAAAAAACACTTCTACGCGTTTCGACTTCAAGCCTTCATCAGGAAGTCAAAACGTTAGACCAGGGGTGTCAAACTCATTTTAGTTCAGGGGCCACATTCAGCCTAATATGATATAAAGTGGGCCGGACCAGTAAAATAATACAAGGAACAGGATAAGAGTTTTTGAGTGAAAAAAGTAAATTCCGTACTGAAAATGTTTACATCTACGAATTGTACTTGAACATAACATGAACAAATATGAATCTGAAAATTCTTTAGTAAAATAAGTGCAATGTTAACAATATTACACCTTAGTTTATCATTTATACATGTGAATCACAATGTAGAGATCACAGTGGATCTACAAATACACAAAACATTAAATAACAGGGAGAATATTATTAAAATTCCACATACTTTGCTTAAGACATTTCAGATATTCACATTTTTTGTAAAAGCTGGTCTGTAAATGTAAACATTTTTGTGTAATTTTACTTTTTTTTTACATTAAAACAAAGAGACAAATTTACAGTTTCATTTATTATAGGTTATTATGATAGTATTTTACTGGTCTTATCCATTTTAGACTGAAATGACCTAAAATGATTTTAACATCCTTGATTGTAAATACACAAGAAATTTGCCTGAGTAAATTTACTCAAATTGAAGAAAATTTTACTCTACTCAGATAATATTTGGTCCCTCTCTAAAAAGAGTAGAGCTCTCCAAACTCACTATAGAGCTAAAATTACTATTACTACAATATGAAGCCAAATTTATTCTTTTGAAGAAAATACTTTTAACTCTGGAAAAAATGCTCAGTAATTTTTCCTGTGTAACTTCAGTGTAATTTTTGCATTTCACAATTCATCCCAGGGGCCGGATTGAACCCTTGGGCGGGCCGGATTTGGTCCCCGGGCCGCATGTTTGACACCTGTGCTTTAGACTGTCATGTTAATAAAGGCATTTTAATGTTTAAAGAGAGTGCCTTGGATTTTTCTTCCAGTTTGGTATCAGACATATTTTCTGTTATTGACCGAAACACAAAGAATGGGACAAATGATGTATTTCAGCCCCACGTTCAGATCAATTCAATATGTGAACCATTAAAGGAAGTGATCAAAAGAACAAGTGAGCGTAAGTGTAAAATTCTGTTGATATATTTGATAAGAGTATCATCCAAACAATCCAGAGAGAGGCTGGATGGAGCTCACACCAAAAACTATCCTCAGGTTTTTGACCATGAATCTGCATTGGAAAACAATTAGAGGATGGACACAGCGTTAAAGATGAAGGTTGAACTTTTCTGTCATGATTTGTACTTGGGTAAGATGCAGTAACAGCTTCAGGGCTCTTATAAAATGTGTGTGTTTAGAATCATGTCGATAGCAGGTAAAAAACCAACAGAAATGGTCAAGTGAAGGACGGCCCACTTTAACAAACTGGTTTAATGTGATACATGACATTATTTTAATGAATAAATGGACTTAAAGCTATACCGTATGATGTGGCATTTTTACAGTTTTCTTTTGTCATCTTAAAATGCTCCTAATAAGTGTGTGTCAAACTAAAATGTAAAAGAAATCCACCAGGTATTGAAACTCAAAAATGTTTAATTCTCATATATTTCTAATAAAAGTCTGACCAATCATTTTAGTCGGTCAAAATTAAATAATTGGCCGAACCTGACTGAGCCTCCTGTCAATCATCCATTACGGCCGTCCAGCATCCGATCCATTATCGCCGTCTCACATCCGATATGTGTCCCTCTGAATCTGACGCTTCACTGGCGCTGCTCCTCCTGTCACTGACCACAGTCTACTGTCTAGGATGTGTAAGATAGAACTGACATGCACATGTGGAAGGGATTAAAACGGATTTATGAACAGAAACGACAACTGAGGGGCACAAACGGGAGTCTGATGAATGAAGGATGGAGATAAAAGTCCAGAAGTCAGCTGTACTGGACTGAACAGGTCTGCATAAAGCTCAGCTATTATGACGGTGGGACTCATACAGGTGCATGTACATGGTGTCACACATGTAAGATGATGTAGGATGATAAATGTATGGACTATGAAACTTCAAATGTCCACGGAAAATTCGCGGAGGCCGCGTGTTCACAGTGCGCGCGCCCATCCCCTGGGCACTGCAGTGAAGACCCTGACCCAGTACTGCACAGACCAGGTCTACTGATGGAACAGGAGCCACGGGCCCGCGGCAGGTGGATGATGCATCTGATTACTGAGGGAGGGGTCCGCGGACACGCCAAAACGGACCGGACCTCCACCTCTGCTTCCTCCTCCGTTTCCATCGCGCATCAGATGAGAGGAGGAGGAGCCTCAGAGCTCAGGCAGAGGGAAGGGGGCGGGGCTTCAGAGGGAGGCGGGTTGTTCATGTTCAAACTTTTACTAAGTGCTGTGAGAAATGCCACATCGGTAGGTATAGCTTTAAAACACATATTTGTGATAAATGTTGGATTGAGTTTATGAATCCATATAGAAGAGACTTGAAATCACAGAAGTGTTCCACTGGACTCAATGACACACACTGACGCGAAGTTATGGACTTAACCATGGACTTTGATTAGTTTGGTTTATGATTCTTATTATTTTCTGTTTGTTTGAATTGTTATTTTTTTTGTGAGTTTAATGGTTTCTGTGTTGATGCAGTGGTTTGGAAACAGAACTGCGCAGTAACAGATTATGTCTGTTTAATCGGACTTGTTAAAGAAAAACAAAATAGAGAGAGACCGGTCATGTCAGTTGTCCACCCTCCAGAGTCGGGGTCTACTCCAGGTTTCTACATGTTAAAGGTAGTTTTCCTTCCACTGTCTACAAGTGTTTACTCCTGGAGGATTCTGTTGATGTCTGAACTGGTTTAAGAGTCTGGTTTATTCCAGCTCTAAATGGAAAGTATTATGAGTTAACTTTTGTTATGATTGGGGCAATATAAATAAAATTTGATTAATTGATTGAATAAAAGTCTGAAACAGAGAAACTCCTACTTCATTACTGTAATCTAATATTTAGAACCAGTTAATGTTTATTATTATATATTGATCCCTTAACATTCAAAGGCTAAAAGTATGTTGCATTTTTTATAAAAACTGATTAAAACCTAAAAACAGAATCAAATCCCATCAGTCCTTTCTAAGTTCTTCTAGACTCTTAGTGTTTTAGCTATTTGTTCAGGTTTATGTTTAATTCCTGCTAATGAATCTAATCTAGGATTTGATGATTTAAATCTTCTCCACAGTGACTGTTTATTAAATTGATATAAACTCATTACTTTTTGCCCTTGAATCAGATTCTTTATCTGACGGATGATAATAGTTTATAGAAGTGATTTGGTTGTTTCATCTGAGTTTGTTCCTCAGACAAACTTCTCATCCTGATGAACTTGACCGTGCTTTGTGTATTATTTTTTGTATTTTTATTCTTTATCAGACAGTGACAGTGGAGACCGTAAATGTGCATAAAGACACTAGAGCTCTGATATGCACTAAATAGTCTGGGAATGGACCTGAGGACTCACTACTCAGGGTATGTGGGTCCATGTGGTACCAGTCCTGACCAATCAGTAATCAGCTCATCCTTTTACTAAACTGACTGTCTTCATGAACACTTTAGATGTTTATAATGTGGAACCAGGTCCCAGTTTGGGTTCAGATTGTTTTTAATAAATCTAATGAAATCACACTTACATCTCCTCGGTATCAACCATCGGTCTCCACCAGGCTCCAACCTGAAAGGAGGAGGAGGGTCAGAGCAGCTGGAAACATGGACATTACATCACTCTGATTCACTGTAAGGTGATTAGTTCATGAACTAGTGTGAGACGATAAGTGGATGTGACAGTGTAGCCATAAGAAAGGGATACTCTGTACTTTATGGGCCAGATCTACTATAGGTTTGTGTGTAAAAAACGTTTGCAAACTCACTGCACACGCAAAAAAATGGACAAACTGATTTACTCACTGTGCGCACTAAGGGTTGCGTCTTTTAAAGGTGTAAAATAGCACGTCTGCATCCAGTTAGTAGATTTGCCGCAATGAATATGCAATATGGGCATTTACACGCAATTTTGCATGTGGTGGGAGGATAAAATGTAAATATATTTATTTAGCACACAAAAAGTGATTCATCAAACCTGAAAGCAATTTCGCTCATAGAAACTGCGTCTATATTTAACATGTCTCAAAGGGAGGTGCAAAGGGTTTGTATGTGTAATTGTGCACACATGGAGGGTGGTTACTGTCGCAAGAAGGAGACGTCAAAATGATGAAACAAGATGCAGAGAACGCATTTTTCACCCTCATGTGAACATTTTGGAATGGCGGACGAAAAATGATTATAACTAAAAAACTATTCCACTTGATCTGATAATTGTGATTAAAAATATGCACCAACATTAGGCTACAGTGTGACAAAATTATGTGTGCCTGACAGTCATTCAATCCAACAACCCCCACGGCCCCCCACATCTAAAATGAATCTAAAATGAATCCAGTGCTGCTGCCCAGTAATGACATAAGTGTCATAACTGGGCAGCAGCACTGGATTCTAGAACTTCTAGCTCTATAGAACTTCTAGATGAACTAGGGGAAGATCTGGGGCCAGGAGGAGTCATGCAATACCTTCTGTGACAAAACTCCTTGCATCATTACATTTCCTTGCATATGGATCATTCCAGCGCACTGTTGCCATTAGTGCTCATGTATTCCAGAGCAGTTTTTCCAGCATACTGTCTCAATGACGACAACTAGTAGCACACGCAAAATCCTCATTTAAATAGGGTGGTCTCCAAGACATTGCACCTGTTATCAGTTGCGTAGGCAATCTTAGTGAATCACCTGCAAACCGCGGTTCAACTCCACACACACAATTCTAGACTGTGCACGCAAATTAGTACACGGATATTGGGATCTTAGTAGATCCGGCCCTATGTATGTTGATGTTAGACAAGGAATGCGGGTGAGAATATCAGGCATCTAGAAATGACTTCCAGATGTCATGGGCTGGAAGGTTCCCAAGGAAAGTTAGAGAGAACGTGTGGATCAGTAATAAAAACACAGAGACCACAATGTAGGATGAGAAACTCTGCTGCTATCTCCCAGTGCTGTTCAGCAAAGAAATATCAACAGAAGATCATATCAGTGTCCTTTGTTCATCACACATCCAGAAGTTGACCCTATCACCCACTGAAGCTTTTCGGTTCACATCCACTAAATGGTTATTTTTGAATCACTTATTGAGTCTCTGTCTTTGAACATAGGCTGTAACATAAAGGATGTATCCCAGCTCCGACAGATTGTTCCCATCAGCTCCACCTGTTCTATCTCACATTATCAGAGGATGCATCAGCTCAGTCCATACCTGAGAGTGTCCAGTCTGCAGTGCGGATCCTCCACCAGAGCAGACAGCTCCTGTCCTGAGTCTCCTGGATGATTATAGCTCAGGTCTAACTGTCTGAGATGGGACGGCTTGGACTTTAGGGCTGAGACCAGAGAAGAACATCCTTCCTCTGTGATCAGACATCCTGACAATCTGCAACACAAAACATCACATACATCTGCTGAGGATGGGAGATAAGAGGAGTTGGAGTCATTGAACAGAGTCTCTGAGTGCATCAGACTTCACCAACATGACTTCAATGTGCCAAAGTCTTTGAATTACAGACTCTGAACAAAGGTTCACATCAGTAGAGCTGGTTTGGAGTTCAACAGAAACAACAACTGACAAGATAGACTGATCCAATAAGGAGACAAACATTTTAATTATGTGTTGTGTTCTTTGTTGATCCCTGACCTGAGAGTGTCCAGTCTGCATCCTGGACTCTTCAGTCCATCTGACAGGATCTTCACTCCTGAATCCTTCAGGTCATTGTCACTCAGATCCAAATGTGTCAGACTACAGGACTGGGATCTGAGAACTGAGGACAGAGCTTCACAGCTTCTCTCTGACAGGTTACAGCCACTGAGTCTGGACAAAACAAACGGTATGAGTATAAGGTTATTGATCTTGTTAAAATGATAGATCCATATTTGAGATGTTTGATCAAACTGTTTGTTCTCACAGAGCTTTGTTGGAGGCTTTGACCACTGGCAGCAGCCTCAGAAGAACCTCCTCTGAACCAGAGTATTTGTTCAGATCAAACACATCCAGATCTTTTTCTGATGACAGTAAGATGAAGGCCAGAGCTGACCACTGAGCAGGAGACAGTTGTTCTGTGGAGAGAAATCCTGAGCTCAGGTACTGTTGGATCTGATCCACCAGAGATCCATCCTCCAGTTCATTCAGACAGTGGAACAGGTTGATGCTTCTCTCTGCAGACACATTCTCACTGATCTTCTTCTTGATGTACTCAACAGTTTTCTGATTAGTCTCTAAGCTGCTTCTTGTTGGTTTCAACAGACTTTGTATGAGACTGTGATTGGTCTGCAGAGATAAACCCAGGAGGAAACGGAGGAACAGGTCCAGGTGTCCATTTGGACTCTGTAAGGCCTGGTCCACAGCGGTCTGGTAGAACTGGACAGATTTGTCCATGGATAGTTTGGACCAAAAAGATGTTTGTCCTGACAGTAGATTGACTCCAGTGTTGATGAAGGTCTGATGGACATGAAGAGCAGCCAGAAACTCCTGGACACTCAGATGGATGAAGCAGAACCCCTTGTCCTGGTACAGTCCTCTCTCCTCTTTAAAGACCTCTGTGAACACTTCTGAGTACACTGAGGCTGAGCTGATATCGATGCCACACTCTGTCAGGTCTGATTCATAGAAGATCAGGTTTCCTTTCTTCAGCTGCTCAAAGGCCAGTTTTCCCAGAGACTCAATCATCTTCCTGGTTTCTGGACTCCAGTGTGGATCTGTCTCAGATCTTCCATCATACTTGATGTTCTTGACTTTGGCCTGAGCCACCAGGAAGTGGATGTACATCTCAGTCAGGGTCTTGGGCAGTTGTCCTCCCTCTGTGGTCTTCAACACGTCCTCCAGAACTGTAGCAGTGATCCAGCAGAAGACTGGGATGTGACACATGATATGGAGGCTTTGTGATGTCTTGATGTGGGAGATGATTGTGTTGGTCTGTTCTTCATCTGTGAACCTCTTCCTGAAGTACTCCTCCTTCTGTGGGTCCTTGAACCCTCTGACCTCTGTCACCATGTCAACACACTGAGCAGGGATCTGATTGGCTGCTGCAGGTCGTGTGGTTATCCAGAGGCGAGCAGAGGGAAGCAGGTTCCCCCTGATGAGGTTCATCAGCAGCACATCCACTGAGGTGGACTCTGTAACATCAGTCAGGATCTGAGTGTTATTGAAGTCCAGAGGAGGTCGACACTCATCCAGACCGTCTAAGATGAACACCACCTGGAGGTCTTCAAAGATCCAGATTCCTGCTTCTTTGGTTTCAGTGAAGAAGTGATGAATGAGTTCCACCAAGCTGAACTTCTTCTGTTTCAGCACATTCAGCTCTCTGAAGGTGAATGGAAATATGAAGTGGATGTCCTGGTTGGCTTTGTCTTCAGCCCAGTCCAGACTGAACTTCTGTGTTAAGACTGTTTTCCCAATGCCGGCCACGCCCTTTGTCAGCACTGTTCTGATTGGTCCATCTCTGTCAGGTGGTGTTTTAAAGATGTCTTCACATGTGATGGTTATTTCTGGTCTGTGTGGTTTCCTGGATGCTGTTTCAATCTGTCTGATCTCATGTTCCTGGTTGACCTCTGTAGCCCCTCCCTCTGTGATGTAAAGCTCTGTGTAGATCTGGTTCAGGAGGATTTTGGGGTGTCCTGCTTTAGTGATGCCCTCAAACACACACTGAAACTTCTGCTTCAGGTTATGTTTCAGTTCATGTTGATGAACTCCAGACTGACTTCCTGAATGCAGACCCAGATAAAACCATCAGTCTCACAGTAAATCTAAGTATTTTCATCTGTTAAATCTACAGAATTGTCTTACTGGTGCGCAGACGCTCAGCCAGCTCCTCCTGCTTCATCCTATTCAGGAAGTTCAGTGTGATCTTCAGAAAAGCCTCTGAGCTCCTCCTCTGCTCTTCATCCTTCAGACTCTCTAAGCATTCATCTGTACTCAGAACCTGGTGGAACTTCTTCAGTTTGTTCTTAACAAAAATGCAGATGTTCTACTCTAGCAGCTGGAACAGAGAACATTATGAAAGACACAAAGTCCAACCATGGACCAAAGCTCCGGTCTAAGTTGGACACAGTGACATCTGAAACCAGCAGCAGGAGATGATTGGACAGAACAGATGGACAAGTAGATGTTGGACATGTACACACCTTAAATATGGAGTCCAGCTGAGTCTGATGCTGTCGATCACTGGGAACCTCTGAGCTCTGCTGCTCCACTCTGTGGACCAACCATCAACAATGAGCTCACATTATGTCTGTCCACGTTGACACCAACAGGTGGACCTACCTGGATGTCAATATGAGTCACATGACCCCCTGTAGAGGGAAAGGTGTCTTGGTCCTGCTGACCTCACTGAGAATCAACATCTCAGTCTGTTTAGAGCTTCACACTCACTGTTTGAGTTGCTCAACAGGTTTAGTTTAGTTCTGTTTATCAGGATCCCCATCAGCAACATCATGGCAGCAGGACTGAACTGAGTTTAGTCACATATAAATGTCATTTCTGACACTGAAGAAGATTTACTGAACAGTCACTTTAAGACAAAACAAAGGGACACCTGTTAGCCAATTAGAATGCGGAATGGTGATTTACCATGAAGATGCCCAATCGGGAGTCGATGTGTGGATCAGATTATTAAAGTGACCATGTAAACAGTATAATCTGATCTGTTTTATCAGATAACAGGGGTAATCTGACTTTAATACATCAGATTAACACACCTGGATTTGTCTCCAATACTCCCATGTCTTCATGCATGTATACAGGTTAATGATTTATTACCCCGTCCCCCAAAGGGGAGGCAAGGGGTATTGATTTTGGTTTGGTTTGTTTGTTTGCTAACACTCTAACAGCAAAACTACTGGTTGAATATATACCAAATTTGATTTATAGATTGCCAGTGATCCAGAATAGGTGTCATTACATTTTGGGAAAAATTGGTCAAAGTTAAAATTTTTTAGGAATTTTCTTATTCTTTTTTCTTCCCCCCTTTACTTATAACGGGCAATATCTCACGTCTATAAAAACATCAATTTTGTTTCAATTTACTTCAAACTTGGCACATATGTATATAGAGGCAGTTGATATGCTGACATTATCACACGCATAAACATGATGACATTGGCTGGATAGATGCCAAAATAAGCTGCAATATGAGTGAGGGGTGGGATTTGTTGTGCCTGGCACCACTTGTTTAGTTCTGTTACATCTGCACAAGTGTAAACACAACGCGCTGCGCACTTTTAATACCCCTCGGTCAAATATAGTGTAAGATTTTGTTGAAAGTTACTGCCCTATAATATCGATTAGATTGTCTTGGTGTAAAACATATTACACACATATTTATGTTTGAAAGTATTCAGATACTATAACTGCACAAGGCCATTTGACCATCCCACATCTCATATGGTGTGTGTTTAATCTACATGTGACTTAATGAAGGTGTTTGTTAGTGCTATTTGTGGTGTGAGTCAAAGTGTAACGATTGATACATGTGGGTGTGTTCGTGGCTACTGTAGTTCTACTGTCAGACCACTAGATGAAGTCCTGGAGCTGATGATGTGCAGTGAAGAGTAACTCAGGAAATAGGACGAGATGAGTGAGGATTTGACTTCACTGACATCAGATAAAACAGCCTCAGCTTTTATTACCCCACCCCTCGGAGGGGAGGTAAGGGGTATTGTTTTCGTTCGTTGTTTCATTGTTGTTTGGCGGAGTGTAAACATATTGATCAGTTTGTATATCTGTCCGTTTGTCTGTATATGTTCTAGTGGTCACATTTCAAGCATTATTCATTTCAAACCATGACTAAATGATTTGCCATATTCTCTAGTTGACCTGATGAGTTTTTGTCAATAGTAGGCATATAGCTGACATATAGGTCAAAGTTCAAAAATTGATATTTCGCCATAACTTCTGTCAAAATCATCATATCAACTTGAAACCAAAGCCAAATTGTGCATTTTTCCATTCTGCATTCAATGGTATGCATCATGACGTCATAAGGGTTGTTAGCACCTCAGGGGAAACATCAGGGTGGTCAGTAAACTAGATTTTCTGACATTTCAAATGACTGTAATATCACCAATATTCATCTGATCAAATTGAAATTTAAAATGCTACATCACTGTACAAGTCCCTTCTCATTTGCCAAATTTCACAACTCTAGGTTGCGTGACTTCTGGTTGCTATAGTAATACAAATAAAATGTGTTTATCATTAATAACTTCCCTTCTGTTCGTTGTAGCAGTTTCAAATTAATATCAAATTATTGGAAATTCAATTCTTTATCCATTACTTACCTCATTTGTCATACGTGTTTAAATAGATTTTGAGTTATTGGCATCTAAAGTGACCAAGGCTCAAGCACCTAATTTGCATATTCACAAAATGCCTTCTATCTTGAAAACTAAGATGGTGTAGTGATCTTCCGTTCATTTCCAAAACAATAAATCACGTATGAGTTGTATTCTGACGTGAATGACAAGACTGTAATCCATTCCAAAATTTATTAAAACAAAAAAGGCTCATTTACATCATGTCAGATGGTAGAAATCTACAGAACACTCAGACAGTCTAGAGCAGGGGTGTCAAACTCAGATCCTCGAGGGCCGGTATCCTGCATGTTTTAGATGTTTCCGTCTTCCATCACACCTGGAAACCATCACATCATTATCAGGCTTCTGCAGAGCATGATGATGAGCTGATCATTAATTGAACCAGGTGTGGCTGGAAGAGGGAAACATCTAAAACATGCAGGATACCGGCCCTCGAGGATCTGAGTTTGACACCTGTGGTCTAGAGAATACTACGGTGGTTTTAGCCGTTTGACCACCTTCGAAAGCTCATCTAGCATCACAGGCTGAAACTGCTGAAAACAGCCGAACTCACCGGAGGGGCTGAAGGATCAGAGGCCCTGGTAAGAGGGAGAGAGGCTCTGATCGCAGAAAGGTTGTCATTAACACAGGATAAAAATCTCTCCCACATAGATGATGATGCTACAATGCCAGGAGGATTACTTGTATTAATAATTGGATTTAAAATGTTAAATAACACCTGAGGCTGGTGCTGGCAATAAAGTGCTAATGATATATATCGCAAAACAACTTTTCCTCAATAGAAATATGAGACATACTCGATACAGTTTTGATAGAATTCATTCATCCATGTTTTGATAGACGTAAGAACAGCCAATCATAATTAAGTAGCGCCGCAGTGCACCAATCCCACTAGAGCCACGTCAAGTTAGCTTGACGCACATAGCACAGGCGTAAGAGCCAGCCGCAGGGTGAAAATTTGACCGAGAACCCCGGTGACTGGGTTACTGAAAAGTAGGGTGCGAACTGTTTTGGTTTCGATGTACAACAGAGGCATAGAAGCCGGGAGTCGGACATTCAAAGCATGTTGTTTCACTTTCGGTTATGGTGTGAATTCAGAGATACGCTGATGGGAGGGGGGGTTGGGGTCCATGCCTACTGCAAGACTAGTACAAGCAAATCATTTGGGCGTAAAACTGAAAAATAAACTTAAGAGCTTATATAACAGGAGAAACAGTTTTAAATATATGTACCTGTTTTAATTATCTGAAACAGTTGTATAATGTTCTTCAGCACATCTGTCTTGTTCAACCTCTGACAGAAAATAAATCATATTTAAATCAAAAATAACATTCTGATGTCTTCACAACTAACTTATGAGTAACAGAAAACTTAAGCTTGACAAAAATAGTGATTTGATTTATATTGTGATACATATTGATATCATCTGATGAGAAAAAAATCATCATGATATGATTTTTTTCCATATCGCTCAGCCTTACCTGAGGCCTGAGTTCATGGCAACAATTACAGGTGAAATCCACCAAACTGACCTGTAAATATAATCACCTCACTCCAGCATATAGTTATGCCTGAATTTCATCCAATGAATCCACATCAATAATGTGTTTTCTGGATGAACAATCTTTCCTTTCCAAACCTGTGTATGGAGTCTTCCGTGGGTCGCCTGCAAGCCTATTGTAATTTTAAAAACAACTATTAACTCTGTCGTATCAATAAGCAGTTTTAACCTGTCTGATCCTTGACCCAAAATACACAAGTTTTCCAAAAGGCAAAGCCTACCTTTCTCCAGTTTGTCAGTTATAAAGCAGACACACATACACGCACTTGGGGCCACTTGGCTTCTATAATATAGAGCTCTGGAAAAAGAGACCACTGCAAAATGATCACTTTCTCTGATTTTTCCGTTTATAGGTATGTGTTTGAGTAAAATGACCATTTTCGTCTTATTCTCTAAACTACCGACAACATTTCTCCCAAATTCCAAATAAAAATATTATTACCTCCGCCAGGAGGTATTGTGATCACTTTGCTTTGTGTGTTTGCGTGCGTGTTTGTTTGTGTGTTTATTTGTTGGCAAGATAACTCAAAAAGTTAAGGACGGATTTTCATGAAATTTTCAGGAAATGTTGATACTGGGACAAGGAAGAAATGATTAAATTTTGGTGGTGATGGGGGGGGGACAGATCTGTTTTGGCAGAGGTCTGTGCTCTCTGAGTGCTTTTCTTGTTTAGAGCATGTATTTGCAGAACACGACATATGGACAATATAACAAACAGATGCAGGCCTCAAATAATGCAAAGAAAACAAGTTCATATTCATTTTGAAACAACACAATACTTATATTGTGACTTGGGAAAAGTTCAGACATCAATATTTGGTGGAAAAACCCCGATTTTCAGTGACAGTTTTCACGTGTCTTGGCTCTCCACCATTGCTGTTGGATGACTTTATGCAGCTCCTGGCAGGGAAGTTTAAGAAGCTCAGCAATATTCGATGACTTGTGACCATCCATGTTCCTCCAGAAGTTTTCAAAGTGGGTCTGGAGATTGGGCTGGCCATGACAGGGTCTTCATCTGATGGTCCGTCATCCATGCCTTTATTGACCTAGCTGCAGCAAGGAGCATTGTCCTGATACAAAAGCCAGTCCTCAGAGTTTGGGAACATTGTCAGAGTAGAACTTGAGTAGTTTTCAATAATTATTTTTTGATTCCAGTTACTTTTGTGGTTTTAATAGCACTGTTTTTGCCACCCAGCTAGTCCTATTGCAAGAAGATTGTGATGGCCACAGTAGTGGTTTATATACTTCTCCTTCTTAAATAAGACATGGATCAGGTGTTTATTAATTAGAATAAGGCGTGCTTGTGTTGGACACAGGAATGGAATGGCTGTCATACATGTAAATGTGCTGGTTTCAGAGGAAACTGTAGTGGTCTCTTAATTTTTTCCAGAGCTGTAGATGGGCTCTCCATGTCTCCATCTGTAAGCTAATTGTGTATTTTTCTCCTCTCTTTTTGTCAATTGCAGGCAGAGCCGTTAGGATGACGTAGGCAAGGCAGGCAGCTGCCAAGGGCCCCCTCGCTGAAGAGGGTCCCCGATGGCCGCATGGTCATTTATCTGTACAACTAATTAAAAACCATCCATTGTAAACAAACCACCACAGTGAGGCAGCGCTAACCCTCTCCTGTACTGTTTTGTGACTGGGGCACCCCAAACTAGAGGGATTCCCCCTATGCAATGACAAACACTATGAGGGTCATGTAGAAGTGACCCTCGTGCACCCCCCATCACACCCCCCACTTGCTGTCAGTGGAACTAACGGTCTGTCCACACTGAGCACGGCGGCGGCCATTTTAAAAGAACAGCAATTATGAAGCTCCTACCCTTCAGGGTTTGAAAAAAGACAAAAAAGAAAGAAGAAGAGGAAAAACACCAACGACACAGCGGTAAGTATGAAGTAAACCACTGTTTTCTCCAAACAGGCTACAGCTGTGTGATATGTTTGCAAGTATGTAAACAAAAGCCGTCACATCAGTGACCAAACACACAGACAGATGTTAGCATGAGAGGGAGAGGATTCAGTTCAAGAACTAATCATATACACACAACACAACTGTGTTCTGTTGGAAGAATTTAAGGAGAGAAGAAACACAACTTCTCCATCACCCTTTTCTACTGTTGGACAGCGTTCCAAAACTTCTTTTGAGCCAAAAAATTTTGATATGGAGGACCGAAGTACGACAGCATTAACAGTATTTAGTCCTGAAAAGCCAAAGCTAAGCCTACTGAAGTGTTTTCACTTACTCTGGACGGTTGTCTGCTCCTGCTGAAGTCACCCACACAACTGTATTCCAAACTAAATCGTCTGCTCCTATGAATCCCATCCAGTTCAATGGACATTTTCGGTTAGCTAGCAGTTTCCGTTGGTGATCTGTCCATCCCATTAGGAGAACAATGTCCCTTTTCCATTGCGTTTGTCCGTCTCATCAGTACGTCTGTTCCTTGTGTGTCAGCTGGTTTAGACACAGAAGAGGACTAGAGTAGGACTGCAGCAGAAGTTTGTATTGTCAGTCCAACATTTGTTCAAGTCCCTCACATCAGCTCTGTGCCCTCACTGTATAACTGAGTTTTTTCTTCACGTTCAAACACGTAAACAATGCATGAGGCGTTCAGGAACAATTAGATTAATTAGGAAATTACAACACTTTTCAAAATCGTCAAATATTCAGAATATTCAAATACAACATCAAAAAAATGAATGGCGGTGTCTGTGAACCATGTCTGTGAACCATGTATTCACAATCCTATATTTTAAACTCTGTAATTATCTATATTTCCCACACTTGCCCATCAACACATCACAACACTTTGCACCATGTGCTCAGGTAGTTTTGGGAATGAGGTCTGACGTTACATTTTGGTGCATTATGGGAACTGAAGTTCTTCTCCTGCAAAGTTACTATCAAATCCTCTGCACTTTAATCATATACTTCTAGAATAAGGACAAAAGTAAGCCTACTCACCAAATGCCTTTTTTTTCTTTTTTAGGTGCTTTGCTTAAATTTCTGTCAGCGCCAATTGATAGTGACAATTTGTGTCATTCCCATCAACAATGCCTAATTGAAGACACTGTCCTTTACTACACTCTAGTGGATACTCTGTGTTGCGTAATACAGAGTAATTCATGACTCATTAAATGCACCAGAAAACAGGAAATTGCATCTGGATTTTATTTTTCTTCTTCGGTGATTCGACCACCACATCTTTGCATATTAGGGGCCTCACTTTACTTTCTTGCCTAGAGCCCCCAGATATCTTGAAATGGCCCTGATTGCAGGCAAAGTAGTCTGACTAAATTCCTCCCTTCAAGGAAGGACTGCATGCCACAACTTGCAGCGGTATTCACTGACGGTATCCTGAAAATGATTGTGAGATATGAGACCATATCTCATATGGTCTCAAATCTGTAGTTTTTTTTTTTGTTTCTTTGTTTTTTTTACCTGCCAATGGGACTCGTCATAAAAGTTGACCTTTGTGTAGGCCTGTCTGTTTAGTCCAGTACACCTGACTCCTGGACTTCATCTCCATCCTTCATTCATCAGACTCCTGTTTGTTCCCCTTGGTTGTTGTTTCTGTTAATAAATCTGTTTTTTCCCTTCCACATTCAATTCCCTTCCACATGTGCATTTCAGTCCTATCCATACACATCCTTAGACAGTAGACTGTGGTCAGTGACAGGAGAAGCAGCGCGAGTGAAGTGTCAGATTCAGAGGGACACATATCAGATGCGGGGACAGCGATAATGGATGATTGACAAGAGGCTCAGCCAGGTTCGGCCAATTATTTCATTCAGACCAAATAAAATGATAGGTCAGAATTTTATCAGAAATATGAGGAATATATGAGAATTAAACATTTTTGAGTTTCAATACCTGGCGGATTTCTTTCACATTTTAGTTTGACACATGCTTATTAGGAGCATTTTAAGATGACAAAAGAAAAGTGTAAAAATGCCACATCATACGGTATAGCTTTAATATGAACTGTTACATTTTAACAACCAATCAATATATATTTGTACTGTTAAGCAAATACTCACTGGAAGTCACTTTGCACTGGAAATTTTAAGAGCCTATTGTATTAATATTTTGTTGTATATTGATATAGCTAGCCATTTACTTGAATAACTGGGCTTTTTTTTTTTTTTTTTTTTTGCAATGTGAAAAACATCCCACTTTGTATTTTTTTATTTGGTAATATTTAAGTTATTTATATTGTTTACATTTGTAATTTTTTATTTGGTAATATTTGAATTATTTACATTATCTACATTTGTCATGGTACAGGTGACATTTTATATTTTGGTCCTGGAGTTGTATTCAAAATAAAATGGACACAACAAAATAACATAAAAAAAAATTAGTCATTTAGATTAGTCGACCAATTGAAATATTAGTCAAAAGATTAATTTTTAGAAAATTAGTCGTTAGTGGCAGCACTACGTAGAATATGTTGGAGTTCACTCATTTTGGGTTTAGTTTGTTCATGTTCTGATGAATGTGATGATGGATGTGGGACAGTGAGTCTTGTCCCACCCGTTCAGTGGTTCAGCTGGTCCACAACCATCTGAGACTCAGAGGAGTGATATGGCTTAGACACTGAGTAGGATTTGTTCAGTTACTTATGGGATCTGACATGGGAATTCAGGGTAGATAGAAGGATGGGGTAAGGGGGCAGGAGTATACAGGGTGGGGAAGCAAAATTTACAATGAACATTTAGCTGTTTTTTCTCAGCAGGCACTTCGTCAATTGTTTTGAAACCAAACATATATTGATGTCATAATCATACCTAACACTATTATCCATACCTTTTCAGAAATTTTTGCCCATATCAGTAATCAGGAAAGCAAACGTCAAAGAGTGTGTGATTTGCTGAATGCACTCGTCACACCAAAGGAGATTTCAAAAATAGTTGGAGTGTCCATAAAGACTGTTTATAATGGAAAGAAGAGAATGACTATGAGCAAAACTATTACGAGAAAGTCTGGAAGATACTATTAAAGAAGAATGGGAGAAGTTGTCACCCCAATATTTGAGGAACACTTGCGCAAGTTTCAGGAAGCGTGTGAAGGCAGTTATTGAGGAAGAAGGAGGACACATAGAATAAAAACATTTTCTATTATATCAATTTTCTTGTGGCAAATAAATTCTCATGACTTTCAATAAACTAATTGGTCATACACTGTCTTTCAATCCCTGCCTCAAAATATTGTAAATTTTGCTTCCCCACCCTGTATAAGTTATACTTCATCCTCCTCCTTTTCGAAAATGTTTTCTTCTCTTTTCATTTAATATTACATTTTTTTGTTGTTTTTGTTTTAACATTACATTCAATATAAAATAAAAAATCAATCAGTCACTCACTCAATCAATCAATCAATCAATCAAAACCACATCACATCCTGTGTTTAAGCAACTGTTTCTGTGGCACAGCATTAAATCAAACTTGGATTCTCAGAAGTTACCAGTCTAATCTAAATAGTACACAGGAGTTTTATAGACACAGTGAGGAGAAAAACCCTGACCCTCAGTAATATCATCAATGACAAAATTGAATTCAACCACTGAGCTTCACATACAGTCATGGAAAAAATTATTAGACCATCAAAAGTCATTAAAAACAATGGTTATGCAATCAAGTACTAACTCGTATGTGTATCATGTGACTAAAACAGATGGAAAAGAAAACATGGAATGCCTAAAAGCACTGTTTTTGGCAGTACAATGCCATAAATATAAGAACTTAAGTGATTTTGGTTATTCAGAAAATCATGGAAAATGGCTAGATATCAGCTCTTAAATTAAACTCTTATGAGCTATTTTTGTTATAATTATATTTGTCCAAACAAATGTACCTTTAGTTGTACCAGGCATTAAAATGAACAAGATATTGAAGATAACTGTAAGCTTCTACTCTGTCTCATCACTGTCACTTCAGACAGACTCAAACACATCGATAAAGGTCATGGAGTTTCTCCTATTCCTACTGAAATAAAGAACCAACACTGAAGGAGATGAGAGTCAAACAGGTCCGACATTACCTTCACGTAGAGACTCAGAGACTCACAGCTGCTGCCTTTTGGACAGGAGGTAAAATGAAACCAGCATGAAGTTGATGAGAGGAGGAGGAGTCAGGATGGGAAGAACATGTTTACAACAGTTTCTACTGGTGTAACTTCATGGACTGATATGAACCATTATGTGTGTCTGTGTTTACATCCAGTTCTATCACATTTAGAACCAAAACTGGATGAAACAAACTGACTATGTAATACTCAGTAACAGATCTTTGGTATTTATTAGTATTATTCCATCCTTTATTTAACCTGATGAAATCTGCACTAAGATGAAAAACCTCAGTAAATAAGAACAGAACCAACATCTTTCCTCCATAAATGAGTCAATAGAGGATTTGGATTCAGTAAAATAGAGGATTCCTCAGCTTGGAGTCGGTAACAGGGTTGACCATTGACATGTTTCTTATTGTTTTCCAGTGTTGCCAAAGTGTGGTTGTGTGTTGCAGATTCCAGTGCAGCGAGTCAAGGCTTGTTGGTCTCATATCACAGGCAGGTGATCCAGCATCTATAAAAGCCACTGCTGAAACCCTGAGCACAAAACCAGAACATTTCTCTTCCAGCAGAGCCTTTCTGTAACTGTATGTGTTCCATGGGTTTAGGACTTGAACTTGGACTATTAGTTCAGTCAGTCTAACCCATGTTAAAATATTTACTGCAATACTCGTATTTAGATGTATTTAGAGCACAGGTGTCAAACATGCGGCCCGGGGGCCAAATGCAGCCCGCCAAAGGGTCCAGTTCGGCCCCTGGGGTGTTTTTGCAAAGTGCAAAAATTCCACAGTCTTGAATTCAATTAAGAAAAAAAAAAATTAGCTTGAATTAAGGAAAAAATCTTGAATTAAGACAAAAAAAATCTTCAATTAAGTAAAAAAAAAAAAAAAAAAAAAAAAATTCAATTAAGCAAAAAAAAAAAGGTCTTCGTTTAAGCAAAAAAATTTCTTCAATTAAGCCAAAAAAAAAATCTTAAATTTAGCAAAAAATCTTGAATTAAGCCAAAAAAAAAATTTCTTCAATTAAGTTAAAAAAAATCTTGAATTAAGCCAAAAAAAAAATAAAAATCTTCAATTAAGTACAAAAAATCTTCAATTAAGCCAAAAAAAATCTAGAATTAACAACTTATTTTTTTTCTTTGTTTTAGTGCAAAAAATAACATTAAATTCTGAAAATATTTACATTTACAAACTATCCTGTAACAATAAAATGTGAATAACCTGAACAAATATGAACAACCTGAAATGTCTAAAGAAAATTAAGCACAATTTGAACTATTTTTCTGCCTGTTCATCAGTGTTTAGTGTCTTTGTAGATCTGATCCATAATGCACATGGACAAATGATAAGTTGAGGAATAATATTGTTAAAATTGCACTAAATTTTCTTGTGTTTTTTAAAATTTAAATTTCAGGGTTTTTTTTTTTTGTTTTTTTTTTTTTTGATAGTTTATAAAAGTAAGTATTTTCATAGTTTAATGGGTTGTTTTTTTTACACTGAAACAAAGAAAAAAATTTGGAGTTGTCATTATTTATAGGTTATTATGTTATTATTTTTCTGGTCTGGCCCACTTCAGATCAAATTTAGCTGAATCTGGCCCCTGAACTAAAAGGAGTTTGACACCCCTGATTTAGAGGATGGTGTCCAGGTTCATCATGTTATTTTTTATCAAATAACATTAGGTTTTCATAAGGGACGACCCCCAAACCCCAACAACTGTGATGCTGAGAATCCTGGGATTTTTTATTTGATAAGACACTGAAAACTGAAGTCATTCTGTTAAGAAGTTTGTGTTTGTCTGACATTTGGTAGTAATTTTACAACAGGGGTGTCAAACTCATTTTAGTTCAGGGGCCACATTCAGCCCAATTTAATCTGAAGTGGGCCGGACCAGAAAAATGAAAACTGTGAAAAAAGTAAAATTATATTATGATCAGGTTTACATCTACTAAGTTTCCTTAAAAATCTGAATAACGTGAACAACTTGAATTGTCTTAAGAAAAACAAGTGCAATTTTAACAATATTACACTTCGGTTTATCAGTTTATCATTGACACATGTGCATTACAATCGCACAAAACATTTAGTAACAGGCAGAATATTGGTAAAATTACATTTACTTTTCTGAAGACATTTCCGTTTGTTCATATTTGTTCAGGTTATTCACATTTTTTGTAAAAGTCTAGTTTGGTAATGTAAAAATTTTCATGTAATTTTACTTTTTTGCACCAAAAAAATAAAGAGAAAATTTGTAGTTTCTATTATTTATAGGTTATTGGGATAATATTTTACTGGTCTGATCCACTTGAAATCTCATTGGACTGTATGTGTCTGCATGTGGAACCTGAATTAAAATGATTTTGACACCACTGATTGTTAAAATCTTCAGTGTAATTTTTGCATTTCACAAATTCATCCCACGGGCCGGATTGGACCCTTTGGCGGGCCGGATTTGGCCCCCGGGCTGCATGTTTGACACCTGTGTTTTACACACTGCAACATCAACCACATTGTTTTTTTGTTTTTTTTTCACATCAACCAGGAAGTGGACAACAGACAGTGCATCCAGAAGGTCCACAGGACCATCAGGAACCTAGATCAGCCCAAAAACTAACTGTTGGTGCTGCTCCATCACCACAGACTAACAGAGGCTCAGAAGTGAAGACTGACAGGATAATTACTGGGAGAGTCTCCACAGTGTTTGCTGAGGTAAAGGTTGTTATGTATTTGTTCTGTTTCAGTATTTTCCAGTAAAACAGTGCAGACAATCCAAACTGAACCACAATAACCTTTTCATTAATGTGAGGTGGTCCAGATGTTGATAAAGATACAACATGGAAAGAAGAAACATGTGAAACTGTCAGTGCAGGCAAGTACGGAGCCCATTTGGTGACGTGAGAAAAAAAAAAAAAAACGTGTGTGGCCACGATTTAATTAGGCGTGAGGAAGAGATTATAAAAAGCGTACACAAATCATTCAATCATGTGCACGAGTTAATGAAATGTGCACACGATTTGGTTAAAACAAGCTCTTTTTATACTTTCACAGTTCATATTTAACATTCAAATCTTGTATCCATGTGTAATTTCAGTGTTTTTCTCTGGTAGAACTAAAAAAAATCTAATTCCGTTTTGGTGTTTTTCATCGTTTAAAACTGTTACGATAGTATTAAAACAAGCAGTGAATTATAAATGACTGCTATATTGAACGTTCGAAGTGTTCTGCGAAAATGGGCAAAAGGACTCAAAGCATATTTTCTGACCTTTTTATGGTCAAAATAAGAAAACAAGTCCAGGTGGACCATTTTAGGCTCAGGAGTATAAAGGATTTTAATACAATGCGCACATCCTCCTTTCTCATAGACCATTCACATTCGACGCACATCCACCTGCACATCCATGAAGCTGCCCACAGCCGTGAAACTGGGCAGATAGGAATTTCATTCAGAAACCATCGGAATTTTCCCGATCGGACAAATAATGAAAGAGTTCAGTCATACTACACAGGACAGGGGGGCGTGTCAGACCTGGCACGGTCGGACCTGAACTATAAATGATTATACAGGGTGACACAAAAAAACAGGAACTTTTTAACAATCTAATAAAACCAAGAGTGATGGAAGAAAAATATTTTATTCATAGTAAGTGAAACCTTAAAACATGCCATTTAAGAAACAATGATGGAATTTTCATTTTTTAAAAATTACTTCCTGTAGATGGCGTCCTCCTGTACGAATGCATTCTTGAAATCTGCTGTTGAGATTCCTCATTGACCGCTGCAACATCTCAGCTGGGATACTGTGAATTTCATCCTGAATTCATCATGTACACTTTACTCTTGAGATAGCCCCACAAGAAAAAATCACAAACGGACAAATCTGGCGATCTAGGGGGCCAGGGAACGTTACCGAATCTTGAGATCACACTGTTACCGAACAATTCTCGCACAGCCGCCAATGGCTCAAAAAACGGGAATTTTTGAAGTGCGTATTGGCAGACATGAGCAAGTGGCAGCACTGCGAGACAGTGACCTTGAGCGAGTAAACACACCCCCATTTTAGTAACCATTGGCAGCTGTGCGAGAATTGTTCGGTAACCGTGTGATCTCAAGATTCGGTAACGTTCCCTGGCCCCCTAGATCGCCAGATTTGTCCGTTTGTGATTTTTTCTTGTGGGGCTATCTCAATAGTAAAGTGTACACGACTCGACCAAGAACTGTGGATGAGTTAAAACAGAGAATTCAGGATGAAATTCACAGTATCCCAGCTGAGATGTTGCAGCGGTCAATGAGGAATCTCAACAGCAGATTTCAAGAATGCATTCGTACAGGAGGACGCCATCTACAGGAAGTAATTTTAAAAAAATGAAAATTCCATCATTGTTTCTTAAATGGCATGTTTTAAGGTTTCAATTACTATGAATAAAATATTTTTCTTCCATCACTCTTTGTTTTTTTGGATTGTTAAAAAGTTCCCGTTTTTTTGTGTCACCCTGTACAACATATTATGTGCGGACCTCAAGCAAGAGAGAGCATATATGATTGCATTATAACGCAAAAACTATTGTGTTGTAATGCAATACTTTTGCGTTATAATGCAATAATTTTTATTTTTTGCATGTCCCTTCCCGGGCGCCGTAATTTCCTGGATCAATCTGAGTCACCTATAAAGAAAACAGGTGCTAACGCCTGCAGTGGGAGGAGCGCTGAGCCGTCATGTGACACGCTAGTGAATGGTGATTGGCTCCTTTCTATTGTCTTCACATTGGAGCTTTTTCACTGTGTAAATGTACAGCAGACATCTCTTTTTTTTATTAGCAAAATTTCATACACGTGCGAGCAAATTTGTCAATCAGAAACCCAACTTTGTGGTCTTTAAATCTTACTTAAAATCCTACCAGACACTCTTAAATTTTGCACAAACTCTCAAGCTGTGAAAACGAAAGCCTTATGTAACAGATTTAAACTGTAATTTTTCTTTTTTTTAAACATAGATTACCTCTTCTTTTCTTGTTTATTCTTTAACTTATTTTATGTATTTATTTAATTTACCTACTTATTTATGTATTTATATTAGTTACTTTCTTCCTGCCTTGCCTCGAGCGTTATGCATTACATGTTATTGTTTATTACTGTTGACTGCTGTTAATCTATTTTGTATACAGCGTTGTATAAATAAAGTTTAAAGAAAAAAAAGATGCAGCAGAAAATAATACAAGATTTTACACAACGTATATCCCTCTAACGCTATTTTATCTAGATTTTCTGACATTGAAGAAATATGTAACTTTTGTAATTCTTATCCAGAAACCACTTTGCACTTATTCTTTCTTTGTGAACATTCTTCTGGCTTCTGGTCTAAAATGGAAAACTATCTTATATCTAAATGTAATGAAAATATAGCTACAACATCTCAAAATGTACTTGCATATTTTAAAAATGACATACGTAATTTTGCATGTATTGTTAATTTGATCATTTTATTTGGAAAATTTCACAAACACAAAAGTAAATATGCCAAAACACACCCAAATTTTAAAGTCTTTATGATTGAATTTGAAAAATATATTAAATCACTGGACTTTATCTTTAACAAGAAAAGTACAAACACACTGACAATTTATAAAGAATTCTTTAAAATGGACTGAATTTACTCTCTGATGCATTTTTAAATTTATTTTCCTCTACATTTATATTTTAACTTATAATAATAATAATAATAATAATAATAATAATAATAATAATTATTATTATTATTATTATTATTATTATTATTATTATTATTATTATTATTATTATTATTATTTTAATTTTTTGTGTGTCTGTAAGCATTTGCATTATGTGAATGTATTTTTTTGGATGATTTTTCCTTCTGACATCTTAATGTTTGTTCAAAATCTCTTGATGTTTGGTATACACATATATTTTCAATAAAGTTGGACAAAAAAAGTGCTGCAGAAAACACTGCTTCTGCTTAAAATTAATCATTAATCCAATTTTTCTTGATTCACATTTGAATAAATGAATCAATCTGATAATTACTATACAATATTAACCCTTATGCCCTCCTAAAAAAAACAAAAAAACACTGGCCACCCTTGTGGACAAAAATGTACTTGCACATGAAAAGTACTATAAATTCATCATACATCAACATTTCTTCCTGCTTTTTAAAAAATAAATCTCCTAAATAACTTCCGCCTTGCTCAAAGCTACCAAACATTCAACAGATTTCAGGATTTTAACCCTTTAAAAACCAGTTTAATCATTTCAATTCTGAGTGATTTATTACAAAAAAACAGATAAAATGGAATATTTTCCATAAAATGAATAGTAGGTCGATGAAACACTGATGGTTATTAGAGCCTTGGATTATGTGACAACACATTAATTAATTTGTTATCACAATATAATAACCATAAAATAATATGTATACCCACAGCCGTTCTCAGCTTCTGTATTGGATTGGCATTAGATTTTTTTCTGTCGTATCAGAAGAGGATGCCAAGGGGTCAACCTTAAACAAACTGTGAACATTTATGGTACAGTGGTTTTAGAGCTGAACTCTGACATGGATCTGGTTGATGTTGTACATTGTGTTACATAATCAAACATAACACAGTGAAATTTAACTTTCTGTAACATAATGTAGTTTAATATAAGTAACATAAATCCATATTGTGTAATTTAATGTTACATTTAGAGATGTAACGATATGAAAATTTCATATCACAGTTATTGCGACCAAAATTATCACGGTTATGATTATTATCGCAGTATTGTTGAAATGTGCTCAAAATGTTCAAAAGTACTTATACACGCTGAAATAATTCAACCAAGTTTTATTTTGAAAAAACAAAAAATATAACACGTACAGTGTACTTTCTGTTGGTAGAAAAATTAAAATATTTAATATAGTTTTATCTATCTATCTATCTATCTATCTATCTATCTATCTATCTATCTATCTATCTATCTATCTATCTATCTATCTATCTATCTATCTACATACATACATACATATATATACATGTATGCTGATATGTTTGTTGCATATTTTTGATGTATGTTTTAATTGTATCACAAAAATTTTTTGTAAAGGAAACAGTGCCACCATGAGGAAAATAAGCCCATTTTTCTTTATAATTCAATAGTAAAACATGAATCGCATGGGTGCAAAATCAGTGTAATTATATTATCTCAAAATGTAATTTGTGTTCAGTATTCAGTTCAGTGTGTCCGAGCTCTAAGAGGTTGGCAGGTTCACAGTAGAATAAAGTCCATTCTCTCTTTGTATGAAGGTGCTGTACGGTTCGATTTGTGGTTCCTGCAGAAGAACATATGTGTTAGAGAAACATTTAAAGTCATCAGTATGATGAGTAGGTACACTATGCTGTACAGTACCATGCTGTTCGGACCGCTGAGTGGCTGTGGTTGTTGTCTGTTGAGGAAACACACCAAGGACAATATATACAACAGATTAGTGCACGGTGGAGTTTATATTTCACACAGGAAATGAAAGACCAAGCTCGCATTGATGTTTCAAGTGAAACCTGTGCCTGCAGACCTTTCAAAATGTCACCAACACGTGCAGTAAAATATGGGTCAGTGACAAATACAAACTGGAAAAATTCAAACTCTTAGAAAACAATCGTGTTTTTGTTTTGATCATTTTGTTTGTTGGTTTTTTTGTCATTTGAAATTATATTTGCACTATTTCTTTTACTTTAGTTTTTTAAAGTAACACTGAAAGTAAATAAAAATGTCAAACAGTGCAATGAAAAAGAATGATTAATATTGCATCGCTTTGAAATGGATTTGGTTTAGATTTATTTTAGAGTAAAAAGTTGTAAATCAAGATTATGCCAAACCAGTATGGGGTGTTGTTTGTAAAATAGCTCATGCTAAAAATAACAGCAGCATTTAGTCACTTTAGGTTTAAACCATGTAAAAAAAAAAAGGGCATGAATTTTTTCAGGTCACCTTTTAGGACATTTACAACAATATTTGTCATCTTAGAAATACATGACCTATAGTTAAATGTAAACATTAAATGTCACATGTAAATGTTAAATATTACATTTCAATATATTGGATTTAAATATTATATCTAAATCTAAATGTTAAATCTAACATTTAGATTTAACATTTAGATTAGATTTAATATTAAAGTTAGACATTAAATATTTTAATAATAAATTTCAATGTATTAGATTTAAAAGTTAAATCTAACATTTAGATTTAACATTTAGATGTAGATTTAATATTTAACATTCATGTGTGACATTTAATATTTACATTTAGCTATTTATCTAAAATGACAAATATTGTAGTAAATGTCCTAAAAGGTGACCTGAAAAAATAAAAAATTCACACCCTTTTTTTTTTTTACATGGTTTAAACCTAAAGTGACAAAATGCTGCTGTTATTTTTAACATGAGCTGTTTAAAATGTCTATAAATATGACCTGAAAAAATGCACGCCATTTTTTTCCCACATGGTTTGAAACTAAATGTGACAAAATATTGTTGTTATTTTTAGCATGAGCCACTTTACAAACAGTACCTCATAAACCAGTTTAACATTTTCATTCTTTCTTTTTTAAGCATATTGGCTTATTTAGTCCAAACTTTTATTTACTATTTATATACTAAACATTTTTGCTGGTATTGCAAATATATAAAAACACAAATTTCAGACTAAGTCCTGAAACAAGACTAAAGGGAAGTAATTTGTAAATTTATTTTCAAGTTTAAGCCCTTTTAATTTTAACTAGAACATAAGCACACAAACATATGTCATACCAGTACAAGTGACGATACTTGACATAATTGAGCAGCAGAAACAGCTTTCATGAACTCAAAGTGTTCACAGCTGTATTGTGTAAGAGCAAATACACTGTTAAGTTGTTGAGTATTCCAAAAAACACAAACTACAAATATTACATTATTGCCTCACCTGATATGAGTCATCTTGTAGCCAAATAAAACAATTATTCCAGGTATAATGATGAACACAGCAGCAACAGTCAAAGCATAAAGAAAGAAAATAGATGGTGTTGGAGAATGGTTCTTTTCATTCTCTGAAATGCCTAAAAATACAAATATATAATAGTCAGAAAAATGGTGCTGATATATGAAAAAAATCTGAATCAGCTGCATACAATATCATATCACACTGTAATACTGAAATCTGTAACCTAAAGCAAAGACAAACTACAGACTGAGGACTTAAGCATCGGTACAACTGGAAATCAACTGTTTTATCACTGGTGTTATTGTACAAGTGTATGCATGGGTTTAAGGTAATCTATTACACAGGATAAGATAAGATAAGATAAGATAAGATGATAAAATAAGATAGAAGAATTCTAATTGTATAATGTGGAAAAACAAAAGTTTCATCTAGAAAAATAGAATGTACTTAAATGCATTGATGGATTTTTGAAATATCAAAATCATGTTTGATAAATAATCCACTGCAATTCAAATATTGTTTAGAGTAAAATGTGTTGATGTAATGTGTATTTTATTCTGGAGGAAGGTGTCATTTAGATATTAGATATCTTCTTCAAGATAAGATAAGATAAGATGATTAAAATAAGATAAAATAAATAAAGAACTCTAATTAAATAATGTGGAAAAACAAAAGGCTCAACCGGAATAATAAAATGTACTTTTATACATTGAATAATTTTTGAAGTATCAATATTTATACATATTTGATAAATAATCCACTGCAATGTAAATATTATTTAGAGTAAAATGTGTTGATGTAATGTGTATTTTATTTAGGAGGAAGGTGTCATTTAGATATTAGATATCTTTCTTAAGCTAAGCTGAGATAAACGAAGAGAAGAGAAGAGAAGAGAAGAGAAGAGAAGAGAAGAGAAGAGAAGAGAAGAGAAGAGAAGAGAAGAGAAGAGAAGAGAAGAGAAGAGAAGAGGATAAGCTAAGAGAAGATGATAAGATAATAAGAAAGTATGATTACCTTCTACAGTGATGTTGAGCTTAAGTTTAGAGGTTCCTTCAATGGTTGAACACAGACAGCAGATGTTCCCACTGTCCACTGGTGTTAAATCCACCAGGTGGAGAAACACAGTGTGGTTTTCTGTCATGAGTCTGAACCTGCTGCTACAGTTCTGCTTAAAGTCTTCTGGGTGTGCGTACGATAAATAACATTCTTCCATGTTCCCCAGTATTTTGATCTTACAGAATATATGTGTGATAAATGTTGAGTTGGTGCATATTGGAGTGATGTCTGGTTGTGTCCTGATGGTTTTCTCCATCACTTGGGTTGTGTTTTGTCTGAAAGCTACAGAAATAAATACAGTTGAAGTTACAGTTACTGCATTGAATTAGTAATCAAAAGTTCATCATGATATACAGAAATTACACAAATATGAAGTCGTTCCATTAAAATCCAAGCAGGTATTTGTATTTGTATGTATTTTATAATATCAGAACAGTTCGGTACGTTACCTTCAGTTGTAAAACACAGCATTAGTGTCGGCAGAAGAAAGGACAGCGTCCACCTGCTCATACTGGCTAAAATGTTCCTGCTGCTGGCTCTGTGATCATCCAGGACTGAGTGAACATGGACAGACGCGTGACTTCGGACTTTTTTTAACCCACCTAAAGGTTTCACAGTCGTCTGAACGGGTGTGAGGGGCTGTAAACAGGAAGTGGAAGTCATAACTGCTTCTGCATTTACAGTTCAAGACACTGAGGGTGAAAGTGTGACCGAAGGCATAAATACAACAATGTATTCACGTTTAGCAAAGGTGGCAAATGTGCAAACACTGTTTACACAAGTAGAAGTACATGCAGTTGGAAGTACTGCTTCAACTTCTTTTCTGCAGTAAAAGTGAAGAAGTACAGGCTCTGAAATACACTGATAAGAAATACAAGTCTGAAGTTAGTGTTTGAAGGACTTGTTTCTGTGCAAACTTAACTGAATCTCATGTCATATTAATATATCCCTTTATCAGGCAAGTGACTACTTTTGGTAATTTCCGCATACATTGACAAAATAGTGGCAGTATCAGTTCCAGTGAGGACAGTGAGTCAGCAAACTCAGGTCCACTGTGGTCTACAGGGTCTGTAAGGTCCACCTCTGCATGAATACTGAGTGTACCTGCTTTCTTAGGTACCATGAAGTAATGGTACTAATGTAAGGAATGATGTTCAAAGGGATAATCAGGGATGTTTGGTACTATGGATTTCCTTTCCAATCCGATACCGGTAAAATTCAGGTTGGTTTCGCCAATACTGATCCAATACCGATACTTTGTACAAATACACTTAATGTCTGGAAAATCTAAAAAAATCAAATCAAATAAAATAGTGTATTTCAAATCACAACTTCATAAAGTACACAAGACATGAGAGTAACTGTTGTTTAATTATCAAGAGCTATTATTTAAAAGAAAACTTGCATATTCACGTTAACATGAAACATGAAAATACTGAGCATGTAACACCTCAACAAAAACATTTAACACTAGTCACTTTTCCATTGGACATCTGCGCAAAACTTTACCAATATTTACTAAATGTCGAAAAAACAGAAGTGCGTAATGTCGATTTTTCCATTAAATCACAAATGCGATGATTTGTTTATTTATTATCGCAAGATGACACGAGAAGTCATTCCATAAACATGGCGATGAACGTAAATATGGTGTTGATTTACAGATATATTCATTATTATTATATATTACCCCTCTATCTCATACTAAATTTAAAAAATGATTGGATTTCTTGATGTGTCCACACATACCGCGACATGTTTCTTCTTCTTCGCTTGTTGTAACGTCTGTCAACATAGTTTTTTTTAATTCACCTGACTCTAGTTGTGAATAAAGGTCTTTCCATTGCAGTTTTGCGTGATATACCATTCGTGCAACGCCCAAAAATCCACCTCTTGCCAGCACAAAAACTTTTAATCCAAAAATTGTCATTATGTTTGCACAATTTGAAGGTCATTGGAAAAGCAACTACTGACACTTTCCCTCATTCACAAGTTTTTGTTAAGGAACAATAGCATATTTATTGTTTTCCTCTTTCGTCTGCTTCATTTTCTGCTCAGAGCCTCTCCTGCCTTTGAAAAGACTCTCTCTGCTGGTACAGATTCATTCCCTGGTATCTCACTGCTTTGGGCTGAGAAGGACTGACTGAGAGGTGTGACGCAGTACCCACTTACCCAGGCGAAAGAAGAAGTAGTTCCCATAAATCATGTGTCATTTGAACCAGATCCCAATAGTTTAGTTACTTTCCACTGTGTTCCGTGTACCTGATATGCATTACGTCAAATGACCGACGTATCAAAAGTATTGATTTTGTAGGATTTGTGAATCGATTCTACAGTGTAAAGATCTGGTATTGGAGATATTGGTATTTCAGTATCGATCCGCACACCACTAGTGATAATGTTGACAGGTGTCTGGATCCGCACTTATGTTGGGCTAATGTTCTAAAAGTCATGTTCTAATGTTCTCAAATACACGTTCCTTTCACCTTATATGTGTTTTTGTTAAATTTTTTTAAAAATGCATTTTGGAATTTTATTTTATATTTATTTTAATTTTTCTGCCACATATGGGCAAGGAACCACATATGGTAACTTCACTGACCTTGATTTTCTGCATGACAATAAAAATTTGGGAAAAATTTGAAAAAAGTAAAGTCTTGTTATGTCCTCCCATAACACACTAAAATTGAAAATTTGAATTTCAGAGTATTATTCTATGAGTGACCTATAAAGGGTTAACTTAAACACTATTAAACCACTGTAAAACCAGCCCTAATATTGTGAAAAAAAAAAAATCCCTAACTCTGCTACAGTGTGCAACTCCAGTTTTTTTTTAGTCATATCTCAAAACATTCTGAGACCTCTTCTCTGGGGTTCAGCCTTTCTTTACTGTCTGTTTTCATCCACTTACATTTGTTCTAAACAGTGATCTGCACGAATAGCTACACCTTTTCTGTTATCGTCCACTGAGGTTAAAATTACTGTCAGTGACTATGTTTGCATGCAACATCTGTCAGTATGTTTTTCAGGTATGCACAAAAGCATGTAAACAGGAACATTCATTGCAGTGACCACATGAAGAGCTTTTTTGGAATATTGGAATATATCTTTTTCAGAACTGAGGAAAAATTGTTTTGTTTTGTTTTGTTTTTTTTGCTTGAATTAAGCAAAACCATTCTAGAAGTAAAAAAAAAATCTGCCAATGGAACAAGTGAAAATTATCTTGGTAAGATTTTTTGAAATAAGATTTGCAAGATTTATTGTCTAAAAATAAGTTCTTAGATCTCACTGAAAAGTTACTCCTTAGGTGATTATGTCGTATTTTAAGTGTGATGAGATATTTTGACTAGATATGAGAAAAATAGATTTGGTAAGATTTAGATTTTTGCAGTGTACTGACATTTAGAGCTAGAGCCACAGTGAAATCGGCATATTACACGATCGTTTTCTATTGAGCACTTTGAACACGCTGTAGCTGATCATCATGCAGCACACTTCAATAGTTGTTACGTCTTCAGAAGTCTGTGGTTTAGTTGCACCTAATGAGCAGCAGACCTTTCAGTTCATGGGCCTCACTACTTTCACAACCGCTGTTTCACCTCCATACTGCTCTGTATCACTGTCACTATTTTTACAGACAAACACTTTCCCCCAGTGCTGCTGAATAAAACCAAATAAAATTATGCAGCTCTGTTGCACAGTTTAACTACATATGAGAACGAAAATCAAACTGGAAAAACTTCTGTTTCTATGTGATACAGATGAAAATAGTGAAACAGATCATTTTCTTGTTCTGGTAAAAACTTATTATTGTTTTTGGTTCAGTTTGTTTCTTTGTTTGTTAACACTGTAGCAGCAAAACTATTAGTTGAATTTATACCAAATTTAGTTTATAGATTGCCAGGGACCCAGAGTAGTCCAGGGACCCATGTGGGTTGTTTTTTTTAGTATTTTTTAATGTTTTTAGTGCTAACTTTGAATTACTGTTGATTGTGAATAACTATCTATCCTATGGATATGGATTTTCACTCGCCAAAACTCGTTTATTCGAGTAGCCTGTTGCGTGCACTGAGGACCAAAGCCCTAGTGGTGGGCAAGTGAAGCCTCATGAAGCACTGAGGCTTTCCTAACAATTGTGCCGAAAAAGATTCAAAGCTTCAAGACTTCAGTGACGGTGACATCTGGTGGACAACTGATGCAACAGCAACCTCTAAAGAGCACGACTGAAGCACTGGCTCTGGTTCAATCCCATGACGGCAATAAAAGTTCAGAGAAGTCTGTGTGGTCATTCAAGTTTTTTGTTCATTCATACCAAATAATGATTATATTGTCATTACAATAAAATATGCAGATGTTCTCCCCCATACTCTAAAACACATTCCAGATTAACCCAAAGAATAAATGCAAATGATATCAAGGGTTAAATGTTGGTTAAGGGTTTATTTCAAGCTTTGAGCTTTACTTAAAAACTGTACTAAAAGTCCCTAACAGGATTAGAGATCGTTCCTACTTTGCAAATGATCATGGTGTTTGAATTCAGAAACACTGATTTTTTTTTGTGTGTGTGAAGTGTTTTTAAGGAAAACCTTTAAAGATAATGGTTTGTCATTTGGGGACTTTTGTGGTTGATTTGGAATGATTATTCACAGAAGCAGACAAGTTATTTGTCCTCACAGGTTTTTATTGAGAAATATAATTTTTTTCTACTGTCGCAGGCTTCAGTCGGCTCCTCTTCTGGCTGACCAGCTCCCCAGCTTTGGAAAATATCCTTTCACAGGGAACAGATGACGCTGGGATGCACAGATACTTGCATGCAAGTTTCCACAGCGTAGGATATAAAGTCTTTCTTGCCACCCAGTACTTCAGGGGATCCTCTGCTCTTGTCAGAATTTGTTCTTTCAAATATCTATGACACAGACAGTAAGAAAATGAATGACTGAATAAAACAACTGATGTTTCAACAGTAATCAACATGCATACCTGTGGATCTCCACTGCAGCGCTGGCAGATGCACTGCAGGTGCGGTGCTGAGACTCTACATAATTGTCCAGCAAAGCCCACAAGTTGTAATTTTCTTCATTAGCACTGGTGGATGTTGTTGCTGTCTCCAGTGGCACATCTTCTGCCGACCCATCAATAAGACTGGCACACTCTCGTGTCAGCCTTTCTACAGCAGCTTGAGCATTGCTTTGATTAATAAAGCCAACCTGTTTAAACCGTGGATCCAAGATGGTGGCCACAGACAGGGAGTTCACCTTTTCCAAGCCACTGAATTTTTCATTCAAATTATTTTTCAAATGGTTGGCAAGAGTGGCACCAATACAAGGAGCCATTTGGGCACATTCGGCTGAAATGACATGTCTCAGCATTTTGGCTACAGGAATTGCCTTTGACCCCAACACTCTCCTTTCCTCAGAAAGCTCAACAGTTGCCTGATAGAATGGCCTTAAAACTGTCAGGCACTGGTTGATTGCTGCATAGTCATCAGCAGTGAAAGGCACTATGTCAGTGCTGAGTGATGCCAGGGCTGCCCCTAAAGGTTCTCTCTGTTCATAAAGCCTATTGAGCATGGCGTAAGTGCTGTTCCATCTGGTTTCGACCTCTTGAACAAGCTTTTTTTGGGGCATGCCCATATTAGCTTGAATAGAGCACAACTTTTCCTTTGCTTTTGAACTGGATTTGAAGTGTGCCACTATTTTTCGGGCCCTACTGCGAATGTTTTCCAGCTCAGGAGTCTGACAGAGGGATTTTTTTGACAATGAGATTCAGCATGTGGGCAAAGCAATAAATATGTTTTACGTTTAACTGAGTAACACTTGCCACAATATTGTGAGCTCCATCAGTAACCATCCCACAGACCTTTTCAGTGATTCCCCACTCTGTCATCAGATTTGCAATTGCACCTGAAATATTAGCTGCTGTGTGGGTCAAAGGAAAATACTGCACACCTAAAAGCACAGTAGCCAGATCTAGGCTGTCTGACACATAATGGCAAGTGACACCAAGGTATGCATCCATGTTGAGTGATGTCCACATGTCAGCAGTCAAACTAACAGCTGAAGTCTGCTGAATTTCTGCCAAGGCCTTCTCTTTGGTTACAGTGTACCTTGCGTCCACCATTGCCTTTATAGTTTTGCGGCTTGGAATGGAGTATGATGGGTCCAGGATTTTAATGAAATTTTGGAACCCTTCATCCTCCACAACAGAAAAAGGCTGACCATCTTTAACTATCATGTCCACCAAGGCCTCATCCAGCTTCTGTTTTCTGGACACTGTGTGGGAGAAAGGTTGCTATATGAATATGATACACAACATCTACAATAAGCAGACACACACACATACACATATACAGTGTATATACGTATATATTTATCTTACTGTCAGGATTTCCAGTGTTGACAGGGTCAAAGGTTTGCTGGGTATGATTGTCATCATGCCTGGCACGCAAGTGTCTCAGCATAGATGATGTGTTGTTGCTGTAAGACAACTCTTGTGTGCAGAGCAAACACCGCACCTACAAGCAATTGCAATTTTGTGACCCATTTAAAAATTAAAAATACAATTCAATTATGGAAACATAAAATGTATGCCATAAACTGTATACATTTCTTTTATAGTGCCTTTTGAGCAGTAGGCATGGAAGCAATTATGTGCATGCGCACAAAAGATAGACGTAGAATATTGATGTGAGATGGTAATAGCGTAAGGAAGTTCTCATTGTATGATATTAGCGTTAAGTACGTGGGTTAGGTGGGTGTTAACAGCGTTTACATTATTGTTTAGGTTAGTTCAACAGATGCCAATAATGGTAGCCGAACATTTAACTGATTAAATCTATGTGGACAATTCCTGTAAGCAATTACATGTGCACGAAGGATAGACATAGAATATTGAAGTGAGATGATAATAGCATAAGGAAGTTCTCATTGTATGATATTAGCGTTAAGTATGTGGGTCACTCGGTGTTAATGGCGTTTAGATTATTGTTTAAGTTAGTTCAACGAACGACAACAATAGTAGCCTACCATTTAACTGCCTAAATCTATGTTTACAGAGCTTTATTAAATAGAAGTTATAAGCCTGTATAAATATGTTACCTGTAGCGGGAACTTTATTTGATAGAAGTTAAAAAAGCCTGTCAAAATGAGCATCCTTTACCCATATTCGTATGAATAAGTAAATAATGGTGTTTTTCTACAGTAGAAGCATTATTTCATCTTGAAATAGGTGTGTCGAAACATAAGGTAGCATGTTTTGATGGGATAGCGTCAATCGACAGACGTCGCAACTCAACTCGACAGAACACCGGCGCTAAGCTAAAGGCTAAGCAGCCAGAGAAGAAGTGGCGATATAAGCCTGCGGTACCTTCTGTGATCATGGGAAATGTGAACTCACTACAAAACAAGATCGACGAACTGTCTGCGCTAGTGAAGAACGTTAAGACCCACAGAGAGTGTAGTTTGCTGTGCTTCTGTGAAACGTGGCTCACGGCTAGCATCCCGGATGACGTCATCCACTCCGCCATTGCTAGAGTGCAAACACAGCACCCTGAGGTTCTTGTGTTAATCTCTGGGGACTTTAATCACGTGACACTGGACACAACACTACCTGCTTTCTTCCAGTATGTGGACTGTAACACCAGGGGAAACAGGACAATTGACTTACTGTATGCAAACATAAAGGATGCATACAGCGCCACCTGCTGCCTGCACTGGGGAAAGCAGACCACAACCTGATCCTGCTGCAGCCTCACTACAAACCTAAAGTGAGGAGGCTACCCACAACCACTCGCTCTTTCAGGAAGTGGTCTACTGAGGCAGAGCAGACTCTGAGAGACTGCTTTGGAAATACAGACTGGGGTGTACTGCAGGGGTCGTGTGGTGAGAACATCGAGGAGGCCGTCGACATCATCACAGACTACATAAACTTCTGCATGGACGCTGTGGTTCCGGTAAGAACTGTACGCTGCTATGCTAACAACAAGCCCTGGATCACAAGTGACATCAAGGGCCTTCTGAATAAGAAGAAGAGAGCCTTCAAAGATGGTGATCAGCAGGAGCTGAAGCATGTGCAGAGGGAACTCAGAGTCCAGCTCAGGGAGGCAAAGGAGCAGTGTGGGAGGAAGCTGGAGCAGAAGCTGCAGAACAACAGCACGAAGGGGGGGGGCTAAGTAGCAGCAGTAGTTAATAAGAACACTACTCATGCCCCCTGGACTGTAGGACTTACACACTTACATTGCATTGTTTACATTGCACTTCATCCTTATCCTTTGCACTGACTCATTCATTGCACTGACTCTAAGCACAACAGTCTCCTTTTGCTCTGACTCCTTGTGGAAAGTTAAAGTTTCTTCTTTTTACGATTGTGTTCTTACTATTGTGTTTTACTACTGTTGTTTTGAAGTTTGTGGATACTGCTGGAACCTGTAAATTTCCCTATGAGATGAATAAAGTATCTATCTATCTATCTATCTATCTATCTATCTATCTAGATCTGATTACATTTTGAGAAAATTAGGCCAAAGTTGAAATTTTTAATGAATTTTTAAATATTTTTTCCCCCCATTTACTTATAATGGGTGAAATTTCAACTGTCTATAAAAACTTCAATTTTGTTTCAATTTACTTCAAACTTGACGCATATATTGAGGCAATTGTTATACATCACTTCGACATAAAGCTAAGACATTGTGTATTTTTTCACGGTACATTTTTTTTTTTTTTTACATTTTTTTCCCAACCATTTACCTAACATTATAAAGGATAGGGAAATCAGTCCAAAAAATAGCATCCATAAAAAAATGTGTCATTCCAAATGAAATCATTCTGAAAATAAATAAATAAATAAATAAATAAATAAATGACCTGTTTTAACCCTTTCATGCACAGTGGTCACTATAGTAGACAACTATTCTACAGCTGTTCTCTTGTAAATTCATGGATTTTGTTGTTTTGTTTTTTTTGCACATTTTGTTTTAACACATTAGATATGTGTTCTGACATGAATTGGTAACATTGTGTAGATCTCTCCTGAGCGTAATAGTCAGTAGTTTTCACGCAATTTATCAGTAAATACATGTTTCTTTGCTTCAAAAATTAAACGCATGGTGTCCAGCTGAGTGGACATTTTTGCAACTTCATGAAAAATAGGTTCATAAGAATTTTTTTATTATTATTATTACTATTTTTTTTTTTTTAAATCTATTTTTTTTTTTAACTTATTTTTTTTCGCTCATGAGAAAATTTTCTATCGCATTGTTTTTTCATGCCTAAAGGGGAATAAAAACACTCAGGAAAAAAATCTTGATTAAGGTTCTCATAATTTGTGCATGAAAGGGTTAATAAAGGAATGCCATTGAAGAACTGATTAAACTTGCTGTGGGTTCAAATTTGGAGCTCTGGGAGTGAAGGTTAGAGTCTGTGACCCTGAAATAATATCAAGTAAATAATATCAAAACAGAAAAAAGTCATGAAAACATACAGTGCATTTATTTTTCAACTTGATAAATATTATCACAACACAAGGGTGTATAATAAGCTACAATATGTGTGGGGGATGGGGTTTGTAGTGCCTGGCACCACTTGTTTTAACACGTTTTAACTGTCTTCCAGTAAACATTACAATGCACATTTGTTTTAAATTGCAACTATTTTTCTTTGTCACTGACTCAACTGGATGTTCATCCCATAGTGAGTTAGGTTTATGAAAATGTCCACATACACCATTACATAAAGTATTTATCTTGACTGATTGATTCATGGATTATCAGCAAGAACATAAACAAAACTCATTTCCAACATGGTTCAAAGCTGTCAAAAAACAAAGAAATTCGAGGTGTTTAACGTGGAGGTGATGTTTAGACGTTCTCATAGATCTCCAGGCTTGGGACAGTGTCTCCTCCATCCATTTCCTGATGATCCAGACAAGCAGTGACTATTCTTGTGCCTGTCTCATTGTTATGGTGGTGATGAACAGAGGAGACCATTTCATAGAGATCATTTGTTGGCCGCTGGAGGCTTGTGTAAGGATCCCCTACTTCATCTTCAGCCTAGAAAATCAAAATATTAGTGCGTCTTATTTTTTAAACCCTGTTATATAGAGGACTGAACCTGCCATATTGAAAAATATATACAGAAATATACAAATGGCTTGATAAATTCATTTCCGTACCATTTATTGATCTATTTTGTCCTTATTTATATTTTTCCTTATTTAGTTTTTACCCCTGCATTTATTTCTGCATTGCTTTCTATTTACATTTTCTTTATCTCTTATCTATATTTTATATTCATCTGACATCTTATTAATTTATTGGCATTTTTTTAAATTCATAGTCATATTTACCTCTTCAGTATTCCCCCTTTTCCATTTTCTTCTTCTATTTATTTCTCCAAACCTATTTATTTCTGCTTCTCCTTTTAATATTTCAGCGAGTCCTTTTTCTATTTCTATATGCATTTATACCTCATTAAGTAAATGAGGGGGGCAGTCTTTAACCCTTTCATGCACAGTGGTCACTCCAGTGGACAGTTATTCTCCAGCTGTTCTCTTATATATTCATGAGTTTTGTTGTTTTAGTTCCATATCAGCCAACGCAGTGGATGCTTATGCATATGTAACTTTGCTGTTCTTGATAAACCTGATCTGCAGTAACATGTTTGAGTGTAAATCAGTTGTTATTAGACTGTAATTATCATTTTTTCTTTAAAAAAATGTTTTTTTTTGTATATTATCTCTATGAAGTGAGCAATAACTAGTATTAGAGTATGTTTAAATATGAGAAAACATCAGATTAGCAGCATTAAAAGTGTTTATATTTCATGGTTTTCACTGTATATCAGTAAATACACGTTTCTTTGCTTCAAAAATTAAACGCATCGTATCCATTTGAGTGGACATTTTTGCAGCTCCATGAAAAACAGGTTCATAAAAAGCTGTCAACTGCATTTTTTTTTTTTTTTCATGCCTAAAGAGGAATAAAAACGGGGGAAAAATCATGATTAAGGTTCTCATAATTCATGCATGAAAGGGTTAAAGGTGTGTCCTTAGGTTAGCTCTTCTCCTACTGGTTAATTTCTATTCGGGGGCTGTGCTATCAGTGCTGAATAGACCAGAAAGTACCTGGTGCTTGTGGTCTCAGTAGAGGAACATGAAGGTGTTCAAGAGCCCAACCCGTCGGATCCTGTCGGGCTCGGTTTGGGTTGCAGTAGGCTAATCTGGATCACTGATCTAATGTGACCCACACGGATCCCCTGAATCCAATATAACTGCATCTGGATCACCAATGTTACGTGGTCCAAGAGGCTGGTCTGCGAAGCGAACTGAAACACTCTCTCAGTTACTATATCCGCACCAAACAGTAAAGTCCTCAGTGACTGTGTGATTTCTGCAGCAGTGATTCTGCTGGTTTTCAAACAAACAACACACCTTCATGTTCCTCTACTGAGACCACAAGCACTAGGTTCCGCATGGTCTATTCAGCACTGATAGCACAGCCCCGAAGATAAATTAACCAAAAGGAGAAGAGCTAACCTAAGGAAAGCCTTTAAAGACTGCCCTCTCACTTATCTAATGAGGTATAAATGCATACAGAAATAGAAAAAGGACTTGCTGCAATGTAAAAAGGACAAGCAGAAATAAACAGGTTTGGAGAAATAAATAGAGGAAGAAAATGCAAAAGGAGGTGTATTTACCTCTTCAGTATTCCCCCTTTTGCATTTTCTTCCTCCATTTATTTCTCCAAAGACTAGACTTGGCACATATATAGAGGCAACTAATACGCTGACATCAGCATACGCATAGACATGATGACATCACCTGGATCGATGCCAAAATAAACCACAATACATGCGAGGGGCGGGGTTTGTTGTGCCTGGCACCACTTGTATGGACAATATTACGCTGCAAAAAGGCGATTAATAAAGGAAGACAGACCATAACAACCCCTTCATTTAGAGAAAATTCAAGTTCTAAAACTAGCCACTAGCATGTAAATAATGATGATTTTAGTTGAACTCTAAAATTTTAAACATTTGACATATGATTTAATAACCTACCTTCTCAAAGTGCTTTTACAATTCATTTATCACACTATTACATAACAGTTAAACTCCATGAACAGTTAAAACTAAGGAGGCCTTCGCCCCATGGCAGCTGGGATAGCAGTTAGAGACAAAGACTGAGTGAGTGAGTGAGTGAGTGAGTGAGTGAATCATATTATCTATACTGTACCATGTTTTCCCGACAGCACGGTGCTCCCATTCGTTGTCTGTTAGATGACAAACAAACAATCAGACTTTAGAAAACTTTATGTTAATTCACTTTGTGTCATGGGCTTTAAGAGAGGAAATGAAAGACCATGCTGTCCTCGACAATTTCATATAAAACAAAGACAAGTTAACTGTTAAAAAAACAACAAAAAAAAAACATTTAAAAGGACATTTTTGCTTAAAATAACCTTTAGAGTCAGACAAGTATGAACTAATATGAACTGAACTAATAACATCACAGCAGTGTCTCACCCATCATTTACTCTCTTGCAGATAAATCTCAGGATAATTCCAGTTGCAATAATTCCAGTTGCAATAATTCCAGTTGCAATAATTAATGCAGCTATAACTATCGAAGTATGAGAATTTGCCACTGGTCCAGGATGACTGCCGCTTCCTTCTAAACCTGTCAACAAATATACTTGTCAGAGACATGGCACTGGTGTATTGTTCATTACTGAAACCTCAAAACATACATCACTGTTGCTACTAGGGATGGGAATCGTTAAGAATTTAACGATTCCGATTCCATTATCGATATTGCTTATTGATCCGATTCTCTTATCGATTGTCATTGGGGGAGGGAATAAAAGAGTACAAACGGGTGTGTTTGCATTAAGTGTCTTTTATATTTCCATCTGCACAGAAAATACAACGTATACAGCATGTTCAAATAATAAGAATAGATGACGCTGGCCCGGTTTGGGGGGGGCGTACAGTGAAAGTGAAACTAAAGTCACTTTACTAATTCCTCCATTGCCACATTTCTACTACGTGGAACTGGTTCGACTCGGCTCGGCTTGTCTCCTGTTGTTGTGCACCTCATTTCCTTTCCCTTCTTACCTTCGGAAACTTTATTTGAGGAGTTACGACGTTTGTTGCCCACACCGGAACCGGCCCGGCGTTCACTCTGCCGCTACATTCACAAGCACCGCTAAGTAGAGTATCAAATACGTGACATTCCTGTAAATGATTCACATGCTGTGGACAAATGTTTGAGGATATTGGAGGGATTCCACCCTTTTGAAGACATGGAGGCTTTGACAGTGTTCCAAGTAAGTGGACCTGGTGTCGACTGTTTAAACCAGGGGTGTCGAACTCATTTTAGTTCAGGGGTCATATTCAGCTAAATTTGATCTGAAGTGGGCCGAACCAGTAAAAAAATAACATAATTAAAAATAAATAAATTCAACTCCAAACTTTTGTCTATGTTTTGGAGCAAAAAAAGTTGATTTACATTATGAAAAGGTTTACATCTACAAACTATCCTTTCAAGCAATGTGAATAACATGAACAAACTCAAAAAAATAAGTGTAATTTTAACAATATTCTGCCTCAGTTACACATGTACATGATAACTTACAGATCACAGCGGATCTACAAACACACAATACATTTAATAACAGTCAGAAAATTGTGAAAATTGTACTTACTTCTCTTAAGACATTTCAGGTTCATATTTTTGTTCAGGTTATTCACATTTTTTGTGAAATTAAACTTTGCTTTAGTGTAAATACATGAAAATATTTACATTTATAAAGGAAAAAGTTTAGAGTTGTCATTATTTCTATGTTATTATGATAGTATTTTACTGAATCCTGCCCACTTGAGATTGAATTGGTCTCAATGTGGAACCTGAACTAAAAGGACTGTTCATATTTTAGTGTAATTTTTGCATTTCACAGATTCATCCCAGATTTGGCACCTGTGGTTTAGACCGTTTCTGCCTCAACACCATGTTGGCTACATTCTGACCAAAACAATGCAGCGTACGTGTGATGTCATCGCGCATGTGCAACAAAGGCGGAATCAATAAGCAGAATCGTTAAGCAGGCAGGCAAACGATTCCAAGGAATCAAGCTACTGGGAACCGGTTCTCAAAAAGAACTGGTTCTCGATTCCCATCCCTAGTTGTTACTATTAATACAATATGTAATCATTTCACTGCTTAATATTGTGAAGTAGACGTCTGAACTTTATATTATTACAGTGGAAAATAAACTTCTTAAATACCTTCTACAGCGAAGTCGAGCTTAAGGGCAGAGGTTCCTTCCATGGTTGAACACATACAGCGGATGGTCCCACTGTCTACTGGCGTCAAACCCATCAGGTGGAGAAACACAGTGTGGTTTTCTGTCATAAGGCTGAACCTGAAGTCACAGTTCAGCGTAAAGTCTTTTGGGTGTATGTACATTAAATAACATTCTTCCATGATCCTCAGTATTTTGATCTGACAGAATATGAATGTGATGAATGTTGAGTTGGTGCATATTGGAGTGTTGTCTGGTTGTGTCCAGATGGTTTTCTCCAAAGTTAGTGTCCCTTCGATTGTGTTTTCTCTGAAAGCTACAGAAATAAATCAAGTTGAAGTTATTGTAATTCATCATTTGCTCTATGTATGCACAATGCACCAGGATGAATAAGTTGTGCAAATATAATAATAATAATAATAATAATAATAATAATAATAATAATAATAATAATAATAATAATAAATTTTATTTATAAGCGCCTTTCAAGACAACCAAGGACACTGTACAAAAAGATAAAACAAACAATCCATAAAATACAAAGAAATAAACAGATTAAAACAAATAATTACTACATATAGAAATAAAGTTGTAGACTGGAGAGTAGAGCTTATGGTAAATATAAGGTTAGTCACCCCCATAAAACTAAAATAAAGCATCTATTTACAAACCTTTAACATTATAAAAACAGTTTAGTACATTACCTTGACTACTGGAGCACATTGTCTGAATAAATAGCAGAAAGCATAGCATCCACACGTTCATCCTTGGTTAAGGTGTAACTGCCGCTGACTCTGTAAACCAAAGTGTGGAGGACGGACACAAGTATGATCTTTTTAAGACCGCCTAAAAACCCCGAGTATCTGTGAGCTACAAGTGTGTGTGAAGTCTTCTTTTTAGGAAGAGCACAAACGTCTGCTTCCGCATGTATATTAACCCATAAAGTCCTACTTTTGTGGCAGTTCCCAAAATATTTTTTCTCTATATTTAACCTTCCTGAAATGATTTTTTTGGTAAAAATCAGGGGTTTTCCTACATTTAAATTTGCTGATCATGCAGATGTTCATAAAAGGTCAGAGTAAAGTTAAGGGTTATTTGTACAAACACTTCTTCCTCCATTTCCATGACACCTACAATGTTACGTGCTCAAAAATGTCACTGCTGATTGGCCAAGAGGAGTCCTGTGTATCTGTGCTTGATTGCTCTTCCTCAACTACCCAGATGTCTGTCACAGTAAATTGAAATTGAATTTTGAGAACTGAATGTGACAATATATAGAGTTGAATTTTCAGTGAGGATCAAATAGTTTCAGAGAAACTGAATTAACCCTATAACGCAAAATGTTTCATATTTGACACATGACCTTGATTTTCTACATAACTACAAAATAAATTTTGAAAAATTTCACAAAAGTAATAAAATCTTGTTATGTATGCATATTTTTCTTTCTCTGTGCATGAATAAAAAATATCTGAATCGGATGTCCTCCAATAAAACACTAAGGTTGAAATGCTGAATTTCAGAGTATTTCTATGAGTGAACTATAAAGGGTTAACTTAACCCTTTAACCTCTAACCCTATAACGCCAAATGTATCGTATTTGATACATGAGTTTTGAAGTCCTCTACATGATCAGTGTGATATTTTCTTTCTTGAAAAACCTGATGTATACAATCCACCAGGGGGGAGGAATTCGTTCACCAGAGGGTTTTCCAGTGACACTACAAAATTGTCATTAATGAGGAAGGAGGCAGAACTTTGCCAATTTTGAAAAGGAATTACCAATTTGTTAGATATGTTTGTGTTATATTAGGTTTTGGTTTGTTCAAAAATCATATTTCAGCATTAAGACCTGATGTATCAAATATGATACAAAATTGATAGTCATACATGGAAATTTGTATTTGAAAAAAAATGTTTTGGGTTGTTCATAAGGACCAATAAAGGCTCCGGTTTCAAAGAACTGGAATTTTCTGTCAATCATTTAATGGTTCAGGCTTTATAGGGTTAAATTTCATAATCTTACAATCAGTTTCAGGTTTATTGGACTTTTGTTCGAAACTAATACAAAATACAAAAACATGCAATGAAACTAAAATGGATAGGATACGATAACAGATTTAAACCAGCTCAATATGACCAAAACTATAAATACTGGACCGCTAAAGGAATTACAGCTTGGTGTGTTCTGGAGGAAAATGGGCATCTGGAGAGTTTTCAAAATCTGTCACAAAAATATCAACTCCAGGAACAGGATTTCTTCCATTATTTCCAAATGAGAGATTATTATACAACGGAAATTCAGGTGGTTCCCTCTGGGGACGAGAGCGGAGTTATCCAAAGACAGCAGTCTTAAGATTATCACATCCCTATAGAAAAATTTAATAAATGACAATAAAATTACAACATAAAAATCAAGGACAAATGGGAGAAAGAATTTAGTATTATTATTAGTGATGAAGATTGGTTAAATATGTGGAAGATTCATCAAACAACCACCTGCTCTCGATCATAGAGGGAATTTGCCTGGAAGAATCTTGTAAGGTTTTTTATTACCCCAAAATTTAGAAGCAAACAGCTGCGGATGCACCAAAGTAGTCCATGGGCCAGATGAGATGTCGGTACCACTCAAGGTGGCAAAGGTTGCCTATACTTTTTGAAAAGATACATGTCTGTAGTCAACATTTTGGTATGATAACCTTTCTGGAGTCACAGCTAAATTACCGTTTTCAACTGTTAAAGTCCCCCACCCCCACTGAAAAAATGCATTTTTGACACTGGTGCCTATCTTGGTATTGGCCCTGATTAAGGACATGTTTCAATGTTTTATAGTAATTTTTTTGGTATCATTTTAAAGGGGACACTCTGGGCGTTCATTCGAGCTCCTTTGTGAATACTTTTGACAAGTACAGTAGACACTGGAGCTCTTCAAACTTTTAGTCACACAATTTTTCCTACCATTTTCGCCTAAATCATCTCTTTTCTTTTAGTCCTGTGGCATCAGGAAGCATCAGAGATACAAAATACAAACACTACAATGCTGGCATGACTCTAAGGATTCAGGAAATGTATAATTTACCCATATTTTCTCACTGTGGGGGTGTGATTTTCAGCCAAATGTCAGGCAGACAGTTATTCTAAGAAAGCAGAACAAACAGAGGCTTCCGATCGTGTCAACTGACATGGTGGCTGCATGTTAGTGACGCATGTAGCGTCGCATTGTGTAATAACGATGCAATATATGGATCATTCCAGAATTGGAGGACATTTGGGCTTCAAAATTCTTGAAAAATAAACCTTCACTTTTCTAATTTTCAATTATATATTCATCAATAATAGGTAATAAACTATCAAAGGCTCGATTGTCTCAGCTTACACATCAATGGGACAATTTTTATTACATGATTTATTTGGTGTTTGTAATACTTGGTGCAACCCTGTTACCAACACTAAGGAACCTGAAAAAAGTGCATTCATTAATTTCTTAAATGTAATTCCTTTTCCATTAAGTAAAGAAAGTAACTTTCTCTCTGAATAACCATTTAGTTTCACATATGACTTGATTTAAATTAATTTTAGCAACTTTCAAAATCTGTCTCGTCCAACTTTTCAATAGTGGCATGTTTCACTTTAACAATTTCAGTATTTATTTTACAATATTTACTCTGACACATTTTGCATATAATTACATAAACTCTTTAAAGGACAATGGGTCAAACCCTTTTGAGCTGGGAAAGTAATTTATGATTATTTTCAATTAAAATGATATGGTAACAGGGTTGAAATTAGGGTAACAGGGTTGCATAAAGTAACAGGGATGACTGGCTACATTATTTCTGATTATAGATCATTATATAAAAGTGACAAATACTCAAGACACCAAATTATTCTTTGAATAACTTTAATACTTTCTGTCAGCACTATTTCTCAAATAACAACCCCCCCCCCCAAAAAAAAAAAAAACCAAACAAACAAAAACAAAACAGTAATAATAATAATAATAATGGGGGGGGGCTTATTTCAGGAAAATTTTCAGATTCAACTTTAGCCCTGATTTTCTGATGCAACAAGATGTTCTAAGCACTCCTGTGTATTTTTTTTTTTAAATTTTCATCCAAACCCCCACCCCCCCCACCCCGAATGCTCCCATACAATCCATCAATCTGGGTAAAGATTGTGTGGGCTGTTCTAAGTATACTAAGACATTGTCAGCAAAAAGTGTGATCTTTTGTCCACCCCCCATGGTTAAAATTCCTCTAATATTAGGGTCTTGGCAGATCCACTGACTTAAGGGCTCAATAAATTTGACAAATAAGAGAAGGGAGACAGCACATGCCTGTCTGCGTCCTTGCTGTAGGGAAAAGGAAGTAGTGAGATCCCTATTCACTTTGATTCTAGCTGTTGGTTTGTTGTATGAAGCCTGAATCACTTTAATGAAGTTCCCGAGAAATCTGAATGTATACAGTTTTTTATATAGAAAGTTCTAATGAACTTTATCAACCACATTTTGGGCATGTAGGCTAATCAAAGCTGATTCAGTATTAGTTTCTGTGACATGTCATATAATATGTAATGTTTCTTACTTATGTTATCCTGTGTTGGTCTTTGCTCAATAAATCCAGTCTGGTCAAGACGAATATTGATTGGTAGAAAATTTTCTAGTGTAGGCTCCCACAGAGTCGGGTGTACTGTGTACGTACTGTGAGCGCACCGCTACGCGTGCACTGTCCGCGGATGTTTAAGGTTTCGTAGACAAGCATACCAACTTCACATTTAAAACAGGTCGATGTGAAGACTTCTTGCCAAGCAGTCTGTTATGTAACACCAAGTACAGGGAGTCCACGCAGTCGTAAAAACTGAGCTTTGCGTGTCCGGCGGATGTCTGCTTTGGGTCCGCCTCGAGTACGCATGGATGTCCGCAGAGTCAAGTACACCTGACACTGTGGGGACCTTGTCTTTGCTAGTATGGATGTAAATATTCAGTAGTCTAAATTCAGTACACTTATAGGTCTTAAATTTTCACATTCTTGTCTATTTTTCCTCTCCTTGGGAATAAGAGGCAACTGCCTCTCTCCATGATGGAGGAATTTCAAATTTTTTATGAACCCAGTTATACATTTTTATCAATCTGGGCACTAATTTATCCCTCAGATTTTTTTTTTTTACCATTCAGTAGTAAAACCGTCCATGCTGGGGAAGCCACCAATTCATAGTCTTGTGATAGCCTGGGTAATTTCCTCAACAGTCACCTTAGCTCTAGTAATGTTATTTTGGGTGTCTGTGACTTTTGGCAAATTGAGTGACTGTAAAAAATGTGTCTATTTCTGAGTCATTGTTGAGAATTGTTGTTGTATAGTTTTTGATAGAAAGATACCAAACATAGTCTTTTCCTGCTGGTATTCAATCATCTTAGTCTCAGGATCCCTTATTTTGTAGAGAGTACTATCAGCTTGTTTTTTCTTTAACCTATAAGCCAATAGTTTGGATGTCTGACCACCAGTCTCCCAGTTTCTCTATTTGAGATAGGCAAGCTTTTTCTGTATTTCTTGAGTTTATATTTCATCAGTCTCATTTTCGACTATCTATATTTCTTGCTCAATTTTAGAGTCTAGATTATCTTTATGCTTTCTTTGTGTTCTTTGTGTTTTTTAAACTCAATTCTAATTAACCTAGAATGCTTAATGTTGTTGTGCTGGTATGATGGTTTTTCCAATTAAGGCATCAATTTCAGTGGTTTTTTGATGGTTTATTACATAATGCACCGAATTATTACTTTTTTTCCCCAAGTGTTACACTCGCATTTTGTAATAACTGATGCAATATGTGATAAGTTATTACAAAATGCGGCAAAGTTTATTACCTCTGCCAGGAGGTATTGTGATCACTTTGCTTTGTGTGTTTGTTTGTTTGTTTGTTTGTTAGCAAGATAGCTCAAAAAGTTATGAACAGATTTCCATGAAATTTTCAGGAAATGTTGATACTGGCACAAGGAACAAATGATTACATTTTGGAGGTTATCGGGTGGGTGGGGGGCCCAATCTGTCTTGGCGGAGGTCTGCGCTCTCCGAGTGCTTTTCTTGTTCTAAAATGCGTTCAAAAACTTTATTACAAAATGGGGCATTTAATTACAAAATGTGGCGTTGTTACACAATGAGGTGAAAAAGTATTACATTATTATATATTGCATCGTTATTACACAATGCGACGCTACATGCGTCACTAACACGCAGCCGCCATGTCAGTTGACAGGATTTGAAGCCTCATCTTACTGTTTGTTCTGCTTTCTTAGAATAACTGTCTGCCTGACATTTGGCTGAAAATCACACCCCCACAGTGAGAAAATATGGGTAAATTATACATTTCCTAAATCCTTAGAGTCATGCCAGCATTGTAGTGTTTGTATTTTGTATCTCTGATGCTTCCTGATGCCACAGGACTAAAAGAAAAGAGATGATTTAGGCAAAAATGGTAGGAAAAATTGTGTGACTAAAAGTTTGAAGAGCTCCAGTGTCTACTGTACTTGTCAAAAGTATTCACAAAAGAGCTCGAATGAACGCCCAGAGTGTCCCCTTTAAAATGATACCAAACAAATTACTATAAAACATTGAAACATGTCCTTAATCAGGGCCAATACCAAGATAGGCACCAGTGTCAAAAATGCATTTTTTCAGTGGGGTGGGGGACTTTAGCAGTTGAAAACAGTAATTAAGCTGTGACTCCAGAAAGGTAATCATACCAAAATGTTGACTACAGACATGTATCTTTTCAAAAAGTATAAGCAACCTTTGCCACCTTGAGCGGTACTGACATCTCATCTGGCCCATGGACTAAAGGTGTTGGCGTGAATGTGGTGAAGTTGATGTAGACCATTCACATATATTTTGGAAATCTCCATATATTACTGTGTTTTGGAAGATGACTGGAGACATACTGTACCTTGTGTTGAGTTACCCAATTCCACTGATCCTTGTTGTAACTTTTGGGTTACTACCATTTGTAAAAAGAATGAATAACTTCATAGTTGAAAAAAAAAACAAAAATCAAGGAACTGGGGGAAGGCAACGATTCCATCAAAGGACCAGTGGATATCCACAATTGAAGAAATATTTCAAATGGAAAAATTAACCCACAGACTGAGACTCCAAGAACCACAATTGGATAAAAAGTGGAATAAATGGACAATATTTACACAAAATCAATAGACTGATTGTTGCTACCTGGGCTCATTGTTTTCTTTTGTACTTACTATTGCTCTTGTTTGTCTGTTCTTTTTTCTGTTTTTTTTTTTTTTTTTTTTTGGTTGTTTTTTGTTTTTGGGGTCTCTTGTTTGTCTTTTTTTGGTTACTGTTACGATTCTACAGAAAACTCAATAATTAATTAAGTTACCAAAAAAAAAAAAAAAGAATCTGGACCCCCCCTACCTCTTCACATGAACACGCAAAATGGAGGAGTACAGCTAAGAGAGAGGGCCAAGGGGTGAAATGAGATTGGGCCATGGTCTTCATCATCCAAAGGGAAGAACTGCTTCCACAGTCACAACAACCTGAGCTGCAACACATAGAGTTCATGACAATCAGAATTCATAAAATAAAGACTGTAAGTTGATGATTATTATCAGCAGGAAATAGAAAAACACCACTGGTTGTCCATCCAAACACCAACCCAACATTCTTCTATAGCAAACTCCATGGCAAGGATGGGTTTTTTTTTTATATACGTGCAGGGCCGTTTCAAGATATCTGGGGGCTCTAGGCAAGAAAGTAAAATGAGGCCCCTAATACGCAAAGATGTGGTGATCGAATCACCGAAGAAGAAAAATAAAATCCAGATGCAATTTCCTGTTTTCTGGTGCATTTAATTGAGTCATGAATTACTCTGTATTACGCAACACAGAGTATCCACTAGAGTGTAGTAAAGGACACAGTGTCTTCAATTAGGCATTGTTGATGGGAATGACACAAATTGTCACTATCAATTGGCGCTGACAGAAATTTAAGCAAAGCGCCTAAAAATGAAAAGAAAAAAAAAAAAAGGCATTTGGTGAGTAGGCTTACTTTTGTCCTTATTCTAGAAGTATATGATTAAAGTGCAGAGGATTTGATAGTAACTTTGCAGGAGAAGAACTTCACTTCCCATAATGCACCAAAATGTAACATCAGACCTCATCGGCAAAACTACCTGAGCACATGGTGCAAAGTGTTGTGATGTGTTGATGGGCAAGTGTGGGAAATATAGATAATTACAGAGTTTAAAATATAGGATTGTGAATACATGGTTCACAGACATGGTTCACAGACACCGCCATTCATTTTTTTGATGTTGTATTTGAATATTTTGAGTATTTGACGATTTTGAAAAGTGTTGTAATTTCCTAATTAATCTAATTGTTCCTGAACGCCTCATGTATTGTTTACGTGTTTGAACGTGAAGAAAAAACTCAGTTATACAGTGAGGGCACAGAGCTGATGTGAGGGACTTGAACAAATGTTGGACTGAAAATACAAACTTCTGCTGCAGTCCTACTCTAGTCCTCTTCTGTGCCTAAACCAGCTGACACACAAGGAACAGACGTACTGATGAGACGGACAAACGCAATGGAAAAGGGACATTGTTCTCCTAATGGGATGGACAGATCATCAACGGAAACTGCTAGCTAACCGAAAATGTGCACTGAACTGGATGGATTATTTGTCCAAACTGGATGGGATTCATAGGAGCAGACGATTTAGTTTGGAATACAGTTGTGTGGGTGACCGCAGCAGGAGCAGACAACCGTCCAGAGGAAGTGAAAACACTTCAGTAGGGTTAGCTTTGGCTTTTCAGGACTAAATACTTTTAATGCTGTCGTACTTCGGTCCTCCATATCAAAAATTTTTTGGCTCAAAAGAAGTTTTGGAAAGCTGTACAACAGTAGAAAAGGGCGATGGAGAAGTTGTGTTTCTTCTCTCCTTAAATTCTTCCAACAGAACACAGTTGTGTTGTGTGTATATGATTAGTTCTTGAACTGAACCTCTCCCTCTCATGCTAACATCTGTCTGTGTGTTTGGTCACTGATGTGAGGGCTTTTGTTCGCACACTTTCAAACATATCACACAGTTGTAGTCTAGTTGGAGAAAACTATGGTTTACTTAATACTTACCGCTGTGTCATTGGCATTTTTCCTCTTCTTCTTTCTTTTTTGTCTTTTTTCAAACCCTGAAGGGTAGGAGCGCTTCATCATTGCTGTTCTTTTAAAATGGCCGCCGCCGTGCTCAGTGTGGACAGACCGTTAGTTCCACTGACAGCAAGTGGGGGGTGTGATGGGGGGTGCACGAGGGTCACTTCTACATGACCCTCATAGTGTTTGTCATTGCATAGAGGGAATCCCTCTAGTCTGGGGGCCCCAGTCACAAAACAGTACTGGAGAGGGTTAGCGCTGCCTCACTGTGGTGGTTTGTTTATAATGGATGGTTTTTAATTAGTTGTACAGATAAATGACCATGCGGCCATCAGGGGCCCTCTTCAGCGAGGGGGCCCTAGGCAGCTGCCTACCTTGCCTACGTCATCCTAACGGCTCTGTATACGTGTCCCTATTCCAACACACCTGATTCAAATGATAAGCCTTTCATCCAGCTCTGCAGAAGTCTGACAATGACCATCAGGTGTGCTGGAAGAGGGAAACATCTAAAACATGTTGGATAGTGGCTCTCCAGGACCAGGGTTGGCCACCCCGGCTCTATGGTATTATAATACATTACAGTATTTCATTCTGTACAAGTGTGTTGCATGAGGCCATGACATGTGCTGTCTAACCCTGTCTGGCTTTTCCAGTCAGTTCACACACCTGATGATCATCTGATGAACCAGCACCCTGATTGTTCAGCCTGCCATAAAAAGCCAGTCAGATCCAAGCCTCCTCAGACCCAGACACAGCAAACCACCACTCCAGACTAGGGATGCTCCGATCTATGTTTTTTCAATTACGATCCGATCCGATATATTAATTTGGTTATTTCCTGATACTTTCCCGATACCCAATACTTAACCCTTTCATGCACGAATTATGAGAACCTTAGTCAAGACTTTTTTCTTCAGTGTTTAGCCATGAAAAACACAATGCGATCGAGTTTTTTTTTTCTATGGAGTTACAAAAATATCCATGCATTTAATTTTTGAAGTAAAGAAACATGTGTTTAAAACCCAATATCAGAAAGTGATATGAAAACAATGAAATAAAAACATTTTTAATGCTGCTAATCTGATGTGTTCTCACATTTTAACATATTCTAATGCTAGTAATTACTCACTTCATGGAGATAATATGCAAAAAAAAAACTTCTTGTCTAACAAATAACAATTGATTTACACTCAAACATGTTAGTGCAGATCAGGTTTATCAAGAACAGCAAAGTTACAGTAATGATCTGAATTACAGTGTATGGGATGGTGCATAAGCGTCCACTGTGTTGGCTGATATGGAACTAAAACAAAACCCATTAATATACAAGAGAACAGCTGGAGAACAACTGTCCACTGGAGTGGACAGTGCATGAAAGTGTTAAGTAGACTACACAGCAAAAAATGTAAGTATTAAAAAAAATGCATTACCTTTCAATTAAAGCCATTTATTAATTGAACTAATAATGAGTGCAGTCAGTACAAAAGGCAACAGTACAAGTGGCAACCTCCTTTTATTTACTTAATATTGTGCAATTACAATATTAATAAGTACAATAACAGTATACCTACATAAATAAAATAATGAGCATAGCTGCTTCTTAAAATTATATTAAACACAAAATAAATAAAATACTGTAGGCCTGTTTTAGTGCAGCAGCAACCACTATAAACAATGAAAGAACCCACATCACTGACATCAGTCACTGTCTTGTTACCTTGAATTTAACATGAGGTATCTAGGTTTGGAACAAGTAAAAGAGCCTGGCAGTGGAAAAAATAGTGTTGGTAAAGCAGTGTCTGTTAGGTATTTTCTACCTTGGCTCAAGGTGTTCTATTAGGCTACGAAAGCCAACATTATCAACAACAGAGAGAGGTTGATCATCCAGTGCAATGAAATGTATCACCTTCTCTGTAATCCTTTGAGCCTTCGGACTGTCTGTCGGAAGTTTTTCATGCCCCTTGAATGAATGGGTTATCCTCTGCTGCGCTTGTTGTTGTTGCTGTTTAGCTTGCTCCAGCTCCTCGTGTTCTTTCGCATGGTGTCTTCGTAAATGCTTGGCCAAATTGGTGGTATTAAACATTGAAGGTTTTAGTCCACCCCTCGGAACATCGGCTTCACATATGTTGCACTTTGCCGTGGCATTTTTTTGCATCTCAAGTGAAAAGTACCTCCAAATTAAGGACATGCTTTCTTCGTTTTTGCGCGCGGCACATTTACGGCAACTAAGCGGATGTGACTTTTGCCTATCTCAAAGAAGAAGAAGTCACTTTCGTCTAGTTGCCGCAAATGTGTGGACGCGGCCTCACTAGATCAGCGACGTCATGTCATATTCAGATACTTTCCGATACTTAATTAATTTGATACCGGAGGCCCGATCCCGATACTGTATCGGGATCGACAGATCTCTACTCCAGACCCAGCTCAGCTTTGAAGCTTTTTGGTTAACATTTAAGTTAATTTCTTTTAGTTTAGCCTGGGGGTGGCCGGTGGTCAAACTTTTCATCTTAGATTTAGTTGTATTCTCTTCAGTTAGGGAGGGGGAGCGGCTTCTATGTCCCTATAGTCGGTGGCCTGCCTTCCCCCTCCATTTTATTTATTTTTGCCAGCACCTCCAGGCTCTTTTGGTTCATTGAGTTTCCTTTGGTGTGTATTGTTTCCTGAGTTGATTACTTTCTCAAATGACTTTGTTGTTGATTCATTTAATTACTGTTGTTTAATTTGGATTAATTAAATCTAGTGATGGGTCCGGCAACACCGATGCGTTGGCACATGCGTTGAGCTTATAGAGCAAAACCCCGTGTCGGTGCGTGTATCGCTTCAAGAAAGTCACGTGACCGATACAGGACCTGTTGTGGAACTGACACTGAGGCGCCAAACTGTGTTTATAAGGAAACGCATCTGTCAACGGGATGCATCTGCCAAAAGAATCTCTGATTTTTGCGGTTCATCGTCAAATTCATCACGAATTATAGAGCAGCCTCAAGCCAAAAGAAAGGTTTGCGTCGTGTGGGCCCATTTGGATCTGATATCGGAAAATAAAGTATTTGTTTGAATTTCCTTGTTGTTTCATCCTGTTCCTCTCAGAGTTTCCACTTGATCTATCTGAATTCAAATTCATTTCAAAGTGACTCTTAGTTTAGTATTCATATTATTTTCTGCAGGTTAAATGTCGCATTTTTTGGACAGAACTTTCCTGTTTAAACAAAAGCACCTCCTCAATGCTGAGGCATTCTAGGGCCAGGCATGAGAATGAAGTCCAGATCCACCAGGACAAACTCAGCTTACAGCCATTCTACAACTGACTCACAGTTGCTTTATTGATAATTAATTCCTATTAATTTATTCTTTACTTCATTTTTAACCATCAAACTCAAAACGATGGAAAAACTTTTTTCTTAATAAAAAATTTGTAAAAAAAAAAAAAAATCCTAGTCCACAAGCATCCTCATTCACAACACGTTCACTTAGATTTTCACGTTATGATCCATGTTCACATTATTTATTGACTGTATCTAAAAATATCAAAGATATTTTAAATTTAAATGAAGATATGAAATAATACAATCTAAAATACAATGACTTCAATTATATTATTGTATATACTAGGTCATCAAATCAGTGTCAGCTGAGTCTGTCAACGAGGTTGCCTGTAGGGATTTTGAAGGTCCAGCAGGTGTCAGTATTCAGTGACACAGTATCGACACAGTATCAGTACAGTTTGGCAATGTGTCGAAAAGCTTCATGACGCCTCATCTACCCATCACTAATAAAATCCTTAAAATCACTATATTTTTATGGTGTCCTTTCCTTATGTTGGGGTCGCCTTTCTCCTTTAAGCTGCTTTACTTTCTTGTTGTTTGGAGACTGTAACAAAGTGTAAACATTCATACCACCACTAGAGGATGACCAACACAAACAAGTTCTGTAATGAGAGGTTGTAGATTGTGTGCACATGCTTTGAAGAACTGCATTTAGTTTTATGTGGTAGTCTTTGCTTACTGAAAGAAAAAAACCCCCAAAAACAAACAGTTATTTTACTGGAAAAGCAAAGGTACATTTAAGTATATGGCATCAAACTGTCTTAATAAATTATGTCGGTGCCATTTGAAATATCAGCAGAAATGAGGATATATGAATCTCTCAGGTGAGTCAGCAGTGGGGTCTCTTTCTCTGTGTAAAATAAAAACATTTGAATAATTTAAGGTAAATCTATCTATCTGTCTATCTAGTGCAGGGGTGTCAAACTCATTTTAATTCAGGGGCCGCATTCTCCCCAATTTGATCTCCAGTGGGCCAGACCAGTAAGATAATAACAGTGAAAAAAATAAAATTATATTATGATCAGGTTTACATCTACAAAGTTTCCTTAAAAATCTGAATAACATCAACAACTTGAATTGTCTTCAGAAAAACGAGTGCAATTTTAACAATATTCTGCCTCGGTTTATTAGTTTATCATTTACACATGTGCATTACAATCGCAAAAAACATTTAGTAACAGGCAGAATATTGGTAAAATTGCATTTACTTTTCTTAAGATATTTCTGTATGTTCATATTTGTTCAGGTTATTCACGTTTTTTGTAAAAGTATAGTTTGGTAATGTAAACTTTTTCATGTAATTTTACTTTTTTACACCAAAAAAACAAAGACAGAATTTGGGGTTGTCATTATTTATATGTTATTCTCATAATATTTTACTGGTCTGACCCACTTGAAATCTAATTGGACTGTATGTGTCTGTATGTGGAACCTGAATTAAAATGGTTTTGACACCATTGATTGTTAATATCTTTAGTGTAATTTTTGTATTTCACAAATCCATGCTGCGGGCCGGATTTGGCCCCCGGGCCGCATGTTTGACACCTGTGATCTAGTGAATTGTGGGAATTAGACTAACTGGTCTACATCATGGACAGAGGGCGCCACCTGCTGACCGGTCTTTAATACTTCCCTCTGGTCAACCACTGCATCACCATGATCAGACAGCAGCACAAATTCAAACCTGCTGACCCATGAGGCGTTCAGGGACTCTCCTCTGGAGAAGTTAGAGGGATTATGGGAGATTCCAGGTGAACAGATGTGATGAAACTGACTTTATATTATTTCCAGGATGTAACATTTTAGCATCTGTTTAAAATCCCACCCACACTGACATGAATAAAGTACAGATGTAAATTCAGGTAGGTGAGTGGCTGTATGTGTTCCATTAATGTTCACAGAAATCCATTCTCTCAGACATAATAAAACTGTCCTCCACCTTTAATTAATTCCAACTCCATGGGTTTTACTGGTGAATCAATGTTGTGGAGGATGACAGTGTTTCCACGGTAACTATGGAGCCTCTGAACGTCCAAATGGGTCATATCTGATGACCATGAAAAGACGATAAACTGCATTTTCCACCAAATCTTTACATGTATTGTTAGGATTAGTGGATCAACAGGCATGAAATAGTTTAGATCAGTAAGGCAAAGCAAGGCAGATTTATTTGTATAGCGCAATTCATACACAGGGCAATTCACAGTGCTTCACAAAAATGGAAAAGAGACAAGTTAAAAACACACAATTACAATGAAAACATACATCAAAAACATACAAAAAACATCATATCAACATAAATGTATATATATATATATATGTATGTATGTATGTACAGAGTGGGGAAGCAAAATTTACAATGAACATTTAGTTGTTTTTTCTCAGCAGACACTACGTCAGTTGTTTTGAAACCAAACATATATTGATGTCATAATCATACCTAACACTATTATCCATACCTTTTCACAAACTTTTGCCCATATGAGTAATCAGGAAAGCAAACGTCAAAGAGTGTGTGATTTGCTGAATGCACTCGTCACACCAAAGGAGATTTCAAAAATAGTTGGAGTGTCCATAAAGACTGTTTATAATGGAAAGAAGAGAATGACTATGAGCAAAACTATTACCAGAAAGTCTGGAAGATACTATTAAAGAAGAATGGGAGAAGTTGTCACCTGAATATTTGAGGAACACTTGTGCAAGTTTCAGGAAGCGTGTGAAGGCAGTTATTGAGAAAGAAGGAGGACACATAGAATAAAAACATTTTCAATTATGTAAATTTTCTTGTGGCAAATAAATTCTCATGACTTTCAATAAACTAATTGGTCATACACTGTCTTTCAATCCCTGCCTCAAAATATTGTAAATTTTGCTTCCCCACCCTGTAGATAGATAGATAGATAGATAGATAGATAGATAGATAGATAGATAGATAGATAGATAGATAGATAGATAGATAGATAGATAGATAGATAGATAGATAGATAGATAGATAGATAGATAGATAGATAGATAGATAGATTTTTTTGGTCACCAGCGGCTTTTTATGGGTTAAAAGTTGAAATACTTCACATGTTGTAGCTCCTTCACATACAAATAAGTGATGGCTTTTGTAAAGGAAACAGTGGCACATGTGGAAAATAAGCCCATGTTTCTTTATAATTAATAATATAATATTATATAATTGTTATATTATAATTAATAATTAATAATAATAATAATAATAATAATAATAATAATAATAAAAATAATAATAAACATGAATCACATGGGTCCAGAATCAGTGTAATTGTATTATCTCACGTAATTTGCACATTGTACAAGGTACATTGTATTTCACTCAAGCAGAAACCGAAATAATGTTGAGCATATGCATATTCTGATAAATGGTAGAACTATTGAGAGGGTTGAATTTACAAAATTCCTGGGTATCTACATTGATGAATTCCGAAACTTTAGAAAACATATCAAGGAATTGACCAAGAAATTGACCAAATATGTTGGTTTATTTTCTAAATCTAGACACTTGCTCCCTCTTGATGCCCTTCTTAACTTGTATCAGTCTCTTTTTGAGCCTCATTTGAACTATTGTAACGTTATATGGTGCAATACATATCCTACTTATCTTGAGAAAGTACAGATCTTACAAAAGAAAGTCATTCGAGTAATCTCGTGGACTAAGTTAAATGCTCCTTCTGATCCTCTTTAACTTCTGAAACACTTTCCACAATGCCTGTGTAATGTATAAGGTCATATTTAGACTAAATGACAGACTCTGTCATCTTGTTCCAATTTATTCACCAACTCCCGTAGACAACATGAGAGGGAAACATCATTTTAGGGGAAAGAAACAGAAACTGAAATGCTCAAATCTTAGTGTGACAGTTAAAGGTCAGACTTGAAATGGGACTGAGAGCATCATAAAAGAGTCTGCATCTGTGTCCATATTTAAAAAGCAATTAAAACAAAAACTGCTTTTGAAATCTGTTTAATTTAAGCCTGTGTCATTGTATTTTTGCCTGATGTGCTGATGTGTTGATACTGTCTAAATTCTATGTTGTCTGTATTTATGGAATTACCTTAGGTTGTTTTAGAGCAAGGGTTAGGTTTCAGCTCAGGAAGAAACAGGGATTGTCTTCGTAATCAGTTGTTCTGTTTGCTTAACGTCTTGGGCCCCCGTTTATAAGTTATGGATATCTTCTGGGGTTACCCTTTTTACATAATCATATCTTTCTGTAAATTGTAAATACAAGTTGCATACGTATTTTTAAATGATTTGTGAATAAGATCTGAACTGAACTGAAGGTGCTGTACGGTTTGATTTCTGGTTCCTGCAGAAGCACATATGTGTTAGAGAAACATTTAAAGCAGGGGCGTCAAACTCATTTTGGTTCAGGGGCCATATTCTGCCCAATTTGATCTCAAGTGGGCCAGACCAGTAAAATAATGACTTAATAACCTATAAATAATGACAAATCCAAGTTTTTCTTTTTGTTTTAGTACAAAAAACCCCCAATTAAATTATGAAAATATTTACATTTTACAAAAACGATGTGATTGACCTGAAAAAACAGAACTTTCATTTGAAAATTTAGTGCAATTTTAACAATATCATGCCTCGACTTAATATTTATACATGTACATTTACACACAGTGTTACATAAACATTTGATAACAGGCAGAATATTGTTAAAATTTTGGAGTTTGGAACTAAAATTTGAACAATTTCTACAATATTCTATCAACAACTACAGATCACAGTGGATCCATAAATAAACAAAACATTTAGTAACAGGCAGAATACTGTGAAAATTGCACATTTTCGGTTGTTCATCTTTGTTTTTATTTATGTATTTATTTGAATTTTATTGTGAAACAATAGGTTTGTAAATGTAAATATTTTCACAGTGTAATGTTATTTTTTTCACTTCAATTTTTCTACAAAATTTTTCACAAAGAAAAGTTTTCGTTGTCATTATTTATGGGTTATTGTGTTGTTATTTTTACTGGAGATCACATTGGTCTGTATGTGGAACCTGAACCAAAATGATTTGGACAACCTGGACTGTTTAGGATCATTTTTGCATTTTCATCCTGCGGGCCGGAATGGAACCTTAGGCGGGCCAGATTTGGCCCCCGGGCCGCATGTTTGACACCTGTGATTTAGAGTCATCAGTATGAGGAGTAGGTACAGACTGTATGCTGTACAGTGCCATGCTGTTCAGACCGTTGCGTGGCTGTGGTTGTTGTCTGTTGAGGAAACACACCAAGGACAATACATACAACAGATTAGTGCGTTGTGGAGTTTATATTTCACACAGGAAATGAAAGACCAAGCTCGCATCGATGTTTCAACTGAAACCTGCGCCTGCAGACCTTTCAAAATGTCACCAACACGTGCAATAAAATATGGCTCAGTGACAAAAACAAACTGGAAAGACTCAAACTCTTCGAAAACAATCACGTCTGTTTGATCATTTTTTGCTGTTTTTTTTCTCATTTGAAATTATATTTGCACTATTTCTTCTACTTTATTGTTTTAAAGTAACACCAAAAGTGAATGAAAATGTCAAATAGTGCAATGAAAAAGAATGATTAATATCACATTGCTTTGAAATGGATTTGGTTTATATTTATTTTAGATGAAAAAGCTCCAATTCAAGATCATGCCAAACCAGTATGGGGTGCTGTTTGTAAAGCAGCTCATGCTAAAAACAACACCAACATTTTGTCACATTAGGTTCAAACCATGTTAAAAAAAAAAAAAAAAAAGGCATGAATTTTTTCAGGTCACCTTTTAGAATATTTACAATATTTGTCATCTTAGAAATATATTAAATAAATCTAACATTTAAATTTAACATTTAGAATTAGATTTAATATTAAACATTCACAGATGACATTTAATAATACATTTAACTATTTCATATATTTCTAAAATGACAAATATTGTTGTAAATGTCACCCATAAATGTTAAATATGAAATCTAAAATCAAAATGTTTAATGTAACATTTAATATAACATTTTGAATTAGATTTAATATTAAACATTCACATATGATATTAAATATTTACATTTAACTATTTCACATCTTTCTAAGATGACAAATATTTTTGGAAAAATCACCCATGAATGTTAAATATGAAATCTAAATCAAAATGTTTAATCTAAAATTTTGATTTGAGATTTAGAATTAGATTTAATTTTCAACATTCAAGGATGACATTTAATATTACATTTAACTATTTCATATGTTTGTATAATGAAAAATATTGTTGTAAACGTCACCCATAAATGTTAAATATGAAATGTAGATCAAAACGTTTAATCTAATATTTAGATTTAACATTTAGAATTCGATGTAATATTAAACATTCACATACAATATTTAATATTTACATTTAACTATTTCACATCTTTCTAAAATGACAAATATTGTTGTAAACGTCACCCATAAATGTCAAATATGAAATGCAAATCAAAATGTTTAATCTAACATTTAGATTTAACATTTAGAATTAGATTTAATATTTAACATTCATGTAGAATATTTAATATTTACATTTAACTATTTCATATATTTCTAAAATGACAAATATTGTTGTAAATGTCACCCATAAATGTTAAATATGAAATTTAAATCAAAGTGGTTGATCTAACGTTTAGATTTAACATTTAGAATTAGATTTAATATTTAACTATTTCATATCTTTCCACAATGACAAAAATTGTCGTGTACATCACCGATAAATGTTAAATATGAAATCCAAAACAAAATGTTTCATCTAACATTGAGATTCAACATTTAGAATTAGATTTAATATTTAACATTCACATATATTTGATATTTATATTTAACTATTTCATATATTTCTATGATGATAAATATTGCTGTAAATGTCTAAAAAGGTGACCTGAAAAAATTCCCACCACTTTTATTCTACATGGTTTGAAATTAAATGTGACAAAATATTGTTGTTATTTTTAGCATGAGCTGCTTTACAAACAGTACCCCATAAACCAGAACCAAATTTCATTCTTTGTTTTTTAAGCATATTTGCTTATTTAGTACAAACTGTTATGACTAAACATTTTTGCTGGTATTTGCAAATATGTAAAAACACAAATATTAGACAAATTTGTACATTTATTTTAGAGTTTAAACCCTGTTAAATTTAACCACAGCATAAGCACACAAACATATGTCATACCAGTATAAGTGACATTACTTTACATAACTGAGCAGCAGAAACAGCTTTCATGAACTCAAAGTGTTCACAGCAGTTTTGTGTAAGAGCAAACTCAATGTTAAGTTGTTGAGTATTCCAAAAAACACAAACTACAAATATTACATTATTGCCTCACCTGATATGAGTCATCTTGTAGCCAAATAAAACAATTATTCCAGTTATAATGATGAACACAGCAGCAACAGTCAAAGCATAAAGAAAGAAAATAGATGGTGTTGGAGAATGGTTCTTTTCATTCTCTGAAATGCCTAAAAATACAAATATATAACAGTCAGAAAAATGGTACTGATATATTTAAAAAATTTGAATCAACCTTGTACAATATCATATCACACTGTAATACTGAAATCTGTAACCTAAAGCAAAGACAAACTACAGACTGAGGACTTAAGCATCGGTACAACTGGAAATCAACTGTTTTATCACTGGTGTTATTGTACAAGTGTATGCATGGGTTTAAGGTAATCTATTACACAGGATAAGATAAGATAAGATAAGATAGGATAAGATAAGATAAGATAAGATAAGAAAAGATAAGATAAGATAAGATAAGATAAAATAAGATGATTAAAATAAGATAAGATAAATAAAGACCTCTAATTAAATAATGTGGAAAAACAAAAGGTTAAACCGGAAGAATAAAATGTACTTTTATACATTGAATGATTTTTGAAGTATCAATATTTATACATATTTGATAAATAATCCACTGCAATGTAAATATTATTTAGAGTAAAATATATTGAATTAATGTGTATTTTATTTAGGAGGAAGGTGTCCTTTAGATATTAGATATCTTTCTTAAGATAAGCTAAGCTAAATGAAGAGAAGAGAAGAGAAGAGAAGAGAAGAGAAGAGAAGAGAAGAGAAGAGAAGAGAAGAGAAGAGAAGAGAAGAGAAGAGAAGAGAAGAGAAGAGAAGAGAAGAGAAGAGAAGATGAGAAGATAATAAGAAAGTATGATTACCTTCTACAGTGAAGTTGAGCTTAAGTTTAGAGGTTCCTTCAATGGTTGAACACAGACAGCAGATGTTCCCACTGTCCACTGGTGTTAAATCCACCAGGTGGAGAAACACAGTGTGGTTTTCTGTCATGAGTCTGAACCTGCTGCTACAGTTCTGCTTAAAGTCTTCTGGGTGTGCGTACGATAAATAACATTCTTCCATGTTCCCCAGTATTTTGATTTTACAGAATGTAAATGTGATGAATGTTGAGTTGGTGCATATTGGAGTGATGTCTGGTTGTGTCCTGATGGTTTTCTCCAAAGTTGGTGTCACTTGGGTTGTGTTTTGTCTGAAAGCTACAGAAATAAATACAGTTGAAGTTACAGTTACTGCATTGAATTAGTAATCAAAAGAAAGCACAATGCACCAAGAGGAAGAAATTACACAAATATGAAGTCGTTCCATTAAAATCCAAGCAGGTATTTGTATTTGTATGTATTTTATAATATCAGAACAGTTCAGTACGTTCCCCTCAGTTGTAAAACACAGCATTAGTGTCGGCAGAAGAAATGACAGCGTCCACCTGCTCATACTGGCTAAAATGTTCCTGCTGCTGGCTCTGTGATCATCCAGGACTGAGTGAACATGGACAGACGCGTGACTTCGGACTTTTTTTAACCCACCTAAAGGTTTCACAGTCGTCTGAACGGGTGTGAGGGGCTGTAAACAGGAAGTGGAAGTCATAACTGCTTCTGCATTTACAGTTCAAGACACTGAGGGTGAAAGTGTGACCGAAGGCATAAATACAACAATGTATTCACGTTTAGCAAAGGTGGCAAGTGTGCAAACACTGTTTACATGTCCACAGACTCCTCATAAAACTGGAATACAATCAGCATATCCCACATCTGAGTCAGAAAATGCTAAATTTAGTAAAAAGTTCATAATATCCAAGTGTTATAGACTCTTTACATCAGGGGTGTCAAACTCATTTCTTCCAGGGGCTGCATTCAGCCCAACTGGATCTCAAGTGGGCCGGACCAGTAAAGGAACAGCATCATAACCTATAAATAATCACAACTTTTTCTTTGTTTTAGTGCAATAAAAAACATTAAATTACACTGCTCTGCAATTTCTTAGAAAATATCTGCTTCAGACATTAAATGTGTTAAATCTTACATACTTTAATAAGATGAATCAAAAAACAAATTACAAAAGTGCTGGTTAGGTCACGTTTGGTGGTGAATTACACATACATATGTTGGTTCATATACATTTATACAATGAATTTATAAATGTTCCACTAGAAAGAGCCTGAAAAGTGAATTTACTGTTATGTGCAGACACTGTTTTGAGGTAGATCTGGTAGCTCTGAGATAAACATTCCTTTTGAATTAAACCAATTCTCTCATTAAATCTTGGATTTCACATTTTGGCCCAAGACTGTGTCTTAAAAACTACAACCAACTAGCACTTTTGACTTAATATTTCTTTATTAGTGACTCGAATTTGGTAAAGTTTTACTACTTTTATTCAGGAAGCATTTTACATGTAGACCAGTGTTATGAAAATATTTACATTTACAAACTATTCTTCAACAAAAAACGTATCAATAACTTGAAAAACTGAAATTTGTAAGAAAAATAATATTATGCCTCAACTTAGCATTTATACATGTTATACATGTGCATTACGCACAATGTTACACAGACATTTGGTAACAAGCATAATGTTAAAAAGTTGGAGTTTGGAACTAAAATAAGAACAATTTCTCACTAGCCCAGGTCACTGTTCTTCTTAGTGGTTCCTCGAGGTTCAGCTGGACTAGTTCTGCTTCTAAACAGCAAAACTAGTCCAGTTGAACCTAAAACCTAGAAAAACAGAGTTGTCACTGTGTATAGATTATTGTGCTATTATTTTACTTTAGATCATATTGGTCTGTATGTGGAAGCTGAACTAAAATGACTTTGACCCTTGATTGTTAATATCTTCAGTGTAATTTTTGCACTTCCCAGATTTATCCCACGGGCCAGATTGGACTTTTTGGCGGGCCAGTTTTGGCCCCTGGACCGCATGTTTGAGACCCCTGGTTTACATGATATTTGCCAAATTCAGAATAGTGGAATGTTAATGTATACACTCATTGTTGGTGAGGTGTCCAATTGATACATATTAAAAAATAATCAATATTACAGTATTAAAATATTGAGGGGAATATAGTATAAAGTACAGATATTTATTTTAAAATGTAGGAAGTATGAGTAAAAACATAGTCAGACATCAAACTCCAGACGCCTCTTAGTGTCTACATATGTACACTCACTTCAATAATGCATATGTACATGATATTTCACACAAGACATTACAGAGTAGACTGTTATAAGGACTGAAAATGTACATTATACAGTAATAACTTTTACAACTTAGGTTAAAAATCTCATCCTACTTAAAATAAGACATAATCACCTAAAGAATAACTTTTCAGTGAGATGTAAGAACTTATCTTTAGACAATAGATTTTAAAAACCTTATTTTAAGAAATCTTACCAGGATAATTTTAACTTGTTCCATTGGCAGATGTTTTTTTTTACTTAATTCAAGAATTTTTTTGCTTAATTCAAGCAAACCCCCCCCCCAAAAAAAAACAAACATTTTTTCCTCAGTTCTGAAAAAGATATATTCCAGTATTCCAAATAAGCTCTTCATGTGGTCACTGCAATGAATGTTCCTGTTTATGTTTTTGAATGAAGTAAAAAAAAAAAAAAAAAAAAATCTTCCAATGGAACAAGTGAAAATTATCTTGGTAAATTTCCTGAAATAAGATTTTCAAGATCTAATGTCTAAAAATCAGTTCTTATATTTCAGTGAAAAGTTAATCATCAGGTGATTATGTCGTATTTTAAGTGTGATGAAATATTTTGACTAGAAATGAGAAAAATAAACTTGGTAAGATTTAGATTTTTGCAGTGTACTGACATTTAGAACTAGAGCCACAATGAAATCAACACATATTACACACTAGTTTTCTGCTGAATACTTTGAACACGCTGTAGCTGATCATCATGCAGCACACTTCAACAGTTGTTACGTCTTTAGAAGTCTGTGGTTTAGTTGCACCTAATGAGCAGCAGACCTTTCGGTTCATGGGCCTCACTACTTTCACAACCGCTGTTTCACCTCCATACTGCTCTGTATCACTGTCACTATTTTTACAGACAAACACTGTCCCCCAGTGCTGCTGAATACAACCAAATAAAACTATGCAGCTCTGTTGCACAGTTTAACTACATATGAGAACAAAAATCAAACTGGAAAAACTTCTGTTTCTATGTGATACAGATGAAAATAGTGAAACAGATCATTTTCTTGTTAGCGGCCACTGGTTAAAACTTATTATTGTTTTTGGTTCAGTTTGTTTCTTTGGTTTTTAACACTGTAGCAGCAAAACTATTAGTTGAATTTATACCAAATTTGGTTTATAGATTGCCAGGGACCCAGAGTAGATCTGATTACATTTTGAGAAAATTAGGCCAAAGTTGAGAGTTTTAATGAAATTCTAAATATTTTTTTTCCCCCCATTTACTTATAATGGGTGAAATTTCAACTGTCTATAAAAACATCAATTTTGTTTCAATTTACTTCGAACTTGACATTTATATAGAGGCAATTGTTATACATCACTTCAAAATAAAGCTAAGACATTGTGTATTTTTTCACATTTTGGGTAATTATTTATTTATTTTTTTACATTTTTTTCCTGACCATTTACCTGACATCATAAAGGATAGGGAAATCAGTCCAAAAAATAGCATCCATAAAAAATGTGTCATTCCAAATGAAGTTATTCTGACAAATAAATAAATAAATGAATAAATAAATAAATTCATAAATAAATAAATAAATAAATAAATAGATAAATAAATTCATACATACATACATACATACATACATAAATAAATGACCTGTTTTAATAAAGGAATGCCATTGAAGAACTGATTAAACTTGCTGTGGGTTCAAATTTGGAGCTCTGGGAGTGAAGGTTAGAGTGTGTGACCCTGAAATAATATCAAGTAAAGAACATAAAACAGACAAAAGTCATGAAAACATACAGTGCATTTATTTTTTTCAACTTCATGAATATTATCACAACACAAGGGTGTATAATAAGCTATAATATATGAAAGGGGTGGTGTTTTTTGTGCCCGGCACCACTTGTTTTAACATGTTTTAACTGTCTTCAAGTAAACATTACAATGCACATTTGTTTCAAATTGCAACTATTTTTCTTTTTGTCACTGACTCAACTGGATGTTCATCCCATAGTGAGTTAGGTTTATGAAAATGTCCACATACACCATTACATAAAGTATTTATCTTGATTGATTGATTTATGGATTGTCAGCCAGAACATAAACAAAACTCATTTCCAACATGGTTCAAGCTGTTAAAGCACAAAAAAACTCTGGGTGTTTAAGATGGAGGTGATGTTTAGATGTTCTCATAGATCTCCAGGCTTGAGTCAGAGTCTCCTCCATCCATTTCCAGATGCTCCATATATGCAGTGACTATTCTTATGTCTGTCTCATTGTTATGATAATGTTGAACAAAGGAGATCGTGTCATAGAGATCATTTGTTGGCCGCTGGAGGCTTGTGTAAGGATCCTCTACTTCATCTTCAGCCTAGAAAATCAAAATATTAGTGCATCTTATTTTTTAAAATCCTGCTGAACTTATGATGAAGCAATAGCTGAAGATCAGTTGTTCTGGTATTTAAAGATCAACTAAAAATGAAATTGGTCAACTTTCTAAACTACATTTGTGATAGAAAAAACAAAATTATGTCATGTATCAAATGTTACATTCTTGAATTGTTAGTAAATGTATGTATTGTTTGTGTAACATGTAGTAGCACAATTATTTTAAAAGGGACAGATCATTATAAAAGTTAGACCTTTTTAGGAGTGTTTACATTTTGAAAATCTTCAAACACCTCCATTTTTTTCAGCAGATGTCTGTAAGACTTAAGGTGGTCGGTTTTTAGTAATACTGTCGCACCTGCAGTATGACAGTGTGTGTATATACTATTAGCATCTCTGTTTAAGATAAAAACATGAATTGTTCTTTGATAAAGACTTCGTTAAACTCTGAAATCTGCATTATCTTATTCTCTGTTGTTCCAAAATGGCTTGAAAGCAAACAGCTAGGCCAACGTATATCCTGACTTTTGTGGATTCAAACCCTCAGTTTGTATAAAAACAGTGTTAGGAAAGTCTGTGTTAAACTCATTAGTACCCCATCCCCCAAAGAGGAGGCAAGGGGTATTGTTTGTGGTTCAGTTTGTTTGTTTGTTAACAATTTAGCAGCAAAACTATATGTTGAATTCACACAAAATTTGGTTTGTAGGTTGCCAGTGACCCAGAATAGATCTGATAACCCTTTGTTAACAGCAGGTCAAAGTTCATATTTTTTATGAATTTTTAAAATCTTTGTCCAACCCCCCCCCCCCCCCCCCATTTACTTATAATGGGCAAAATTTCAAATGTCTGTAGCAGCAAAACTATTGGTTGAATTCATACCAAATTGGGTTTATAGCTTGTCAGTGACCCAGAATAGATCAGATTCCATTTTGGGAACAGTAGGTCAAAGTTCAAATTTGTAATGAATTTTTAAAATCTTTTTTTCCCCATTTACTTATAATATAAGTATTTTTACAGACAAACACTGTCCCCCAGTGCTGCTGAATACTACCAAATAAAACTATGCAGCTCTGTTGCACAGTTTAACTACATGTGAGAACGAAAATCCAACTGGAAAAACTTCTGTTTCTATGTGATACAGATGAAAATAGTGAAACAAAGTTATATTTCAAATGTATTATTGTTTTTGGTTCAGTTTGTTCCTTTGTATGTTAACACTTTAGCAGCAAAACTATTGGTTGAATTCATACCAAACTGGGTTTATAGATTGACAGTGACCCACAGTAGATGTCATTACATTGTGGGAAAAGTACGTCAAAGTAAAACATTTTTCTGAATGTTTTGCATCTTTTTTTCTCCCATTTCCTTTTAATGGCCGAAACTCCGAATGTCTATCAAAACATCAATTTTGTTTCAATTTACTTCAAACTTGACACATATATAGAGGCAACTGATATGCTGACATCATTGACAGATTTTTTTTTTTAAATGACGGAAAATTCTGAAGGCCGTCCGTCATTTTGACAGATTAAAATACTGAGGGTAATCATTGTTCAGCTGACTTTAGCCAAAATTAGATGCTACTTTGCTAGCGCAAACTGTGAAGACAGCCGAGTCTCCTTAGTTATTTTAAAAAGCCCAGTAAATGTGATGGCACTGATAAACAAGGTGAAAAAAGAGGGACTGATGTGGTGAAGGATGACGGACAAGCAAGTTACACTCCAGTTCTTATGGCATTTGGTGTGTTGTATGTACGTATTTTCTACCTTTCATGTGTTATTTGATGGCATGTCAATTTGTGCCCAGATCTGTGGTTCACATAACCTGAACCCGAACCCTCAGTGCATGGGATTTGACACTGCGTGAACAAACACAAGGAAAGCTTAGAATGTCTACAGATAACACACCAACTAAAAGTGGAGTATAGAATTATGTGAGTTGTGATATCACATTGGTTTATCAGCCAGCAGCAACTACTGCAACTTTTACTTTAATATGTGTGTTTTTATTTCTATTTTATTTTATTTTGATTTTATGTGTTGTTTTCTTACTCGCTGTTTTTAATCACCTTTTATATGTTTCTTTTATAATGTTTTAAATGTGTTTCTTTTTCTTTTATTTCAATGTCCTGTGTGAAGCACCTTGAATTGCCTTGTTGCTGAAATGTGCTATACAAATAAACTTGCCTTGCCTTGCCTTACAGCTGCTACATCAGTGAGAGGTTTTTGAACATTAAATACTACTAAATATATGTCATTATCATTAAAAAATAAAAATTTGAAATGATGGATAATAATATGTTATGACGGAATTTTTACCACCCTGTCTCTCAAAATCTCGGACAATAAAAATGTCTTGCGCAACCTCTGGTATAGACATGATGACATCAGCTGGATCGATGCCAAAATAAGCTACAATAAGTGCGAGGGGCGGGGTTTGTTGTGCTTGGAACCATTTGTTTGGTTCAATTCAGTTCAAAGAAAGGACTAGATGATACAATCCCTTTGGACCAGTGTTGCCTGAAATGGTGGGGTCTATGTGTTGTGGGTTTTGGGGCCTTCAGTAGCGTGCAGGGAATCACGGGCTTCATTACACTACAAAAAGGCAATTAATGACACGCACCAGTCGTCGGTCCCACATCACTCCAGTACTCACATCCCTACATTGGCTACCAATAAAATTCCGCATCCACTTCAAAATACTCCAAATTACTTTTAAAGCCCTGCACAACCTCGCCCCCAGTTCCATTTCTGACCTCCTAGTTCCCTACTCACCGTCACGACCACTCCGTTCATCAAACCTTAACCTCCTATCCATCCTCCGCTCCAACTTCTCAAAAAACGCGACCGTGCTTTTGCAGTTCCGGCCCCAACCCTCTGGAATAGTCTTCCCCATCACATCAGATCATCAGATTCTATAGACGACTTCAAGCGACTCTTAAAAACTCACTTTTATAAACAAACATTTCATTAAATCTCTTCTGTTTACGCCCCAGTGAATTCATGTTACTGACTTGACTTCTTCCCTGGAGTCTCTGTGCTTTATCACCTCACAGGTTTTCCCAGGATCATCACCGGTTTTCCTAAGATCATCTCTGGACCTGCTGCTGTGGTCCTGCCTCTCTCCACCTTTATCGTCATCACTCACTTATCCATAGAGTTATGATAGTGTTTATTATACTGTTCCATAGATGTTCTAGTTCAGTTATCTGTGCATGCGTCTCCCCCTACCTCCCCCCTCTCCCCCAGTCTCTCTCTATCTCTATCGCTCTCTCTTTTCTCCTCCTTTACTTTCTCACTCTAACCCCAACTGGTTCCTCGCCACTGTCACCAGTCATAAGTGTTTGCTCCTGGAGGATTCTGTTGGGTTTCTGTAAATTGGCTTAAAATGTTTTTTTTTTTTTTTATTTGATCTGTCTCCCCTTTATGTGAAGCACTTTGTAACATGTTGTTTTAAAAAGTGCTATATAAATAAAACTTTACTTACTTACTTTACTAATAAAGGAAGACGAACCATGACAATCCCTTCATTTAGAGAAAATTTAACTTCAAAACCAGCCACTAGCATGTAAATAATGATTTTAATTCAAATCTAAAATGCAAAACATTTGATATATGATTTAAAAACCTACCTTTTCAATGTGCTTTGACAATTCATTTATCACACTATTACATAACAGTTAAGTTCCATGAACAGTTAAAACTAGGGAGGCCTTTGCCTGATGGCAGCTGGGATAGCAGGTAGAGACAAAGACTGAGTGAATAAATAAATCATATCTATACTGTACCATGTTTTCCTGACAGCACGGTGCTCCCATTCGTTGTCTGTTAGATGACAAACAAATAATCAGACTTTAGAAAACTTTATGTTAATTCACTGTGTCGTGTGCTTTAAAAGAGGAAATAAAAGACCACGCCATCCTCGAGAATTTCATATAAAACAAAAAAGACAAGTTAACTGAAAAAAAAAAACATGTAAAAGGACATTTTTGCTTAAAATAACCTTTAGAGTCAGACACGACCAACCTTTGCTGATCCTAACAATAATAACAATAACAATATTATGAGTATGAACTAACATGAACTGAATTAATAAACATCGCAGCAGTGTCTCACCCATCATTTATTCTCTTGCAGATAAATCTCAGGATAATTCCAGTTGCAATAATTAATGCAGCTGTAACTATCAAAGCAGGAAGAATTGTCATTGCTGTAGAAGGGTTGAAGTTTTCTTCTAAACCTGTCAACAAATACACTTGTCAGAAACATGGCACTGGTGTATTGTTTATTATTTAAACCTCAAAAAAGTACACATTATTGTTGTTACTATTAATAAAATACATTATCATTTTACTGCTTAATATTGTAATGTAGACATCCGAACTTTATATTATTACAGTGGAAAATAAACTTCTTAAATACCTTCTACAGTGATGTTGAGCTTAAGGGTGGAGGTTCCTTCCATGGTTGAACAATGACAGCGGATGGTCCCACTGTCCACTGGTGTTAAATCCACCAGGTGGAGAAACACAGTGTGGTTTTCTGTCATAAGTCTGAACCTGTGGCCACAGTCCTGCTTAAAGTCTTTTAGGTGTTGGTACGATAAACGACATTCTTCCATGTTCCTCAATGTTTTAATCTTACAGAATATATATGTGATCCATGTTGTGTTGGTGCATATTGGAGTGTTGTCTGGTTGTGTCCTGATGGTTTTCTCCAAAGTTGGTGTCCCTTGGATTGTGTTTTGTCTGAAAGCTACAGAAATAAATCAAGTTTAAGTTATTATAATTCATCATTTGCTCTACACAGTAAATTTGCCAGTGTAAAAAATGCAGTGTCAAAGTATTTTAATTCTTTCGGAGTTATTCCAACAATGGACAGAGTAAAATTTAACAAGATAACTTCCAGTGTCGGTGAAAATAATTGGAGTTTACAGAGGTTTTACACTGTCAGTGTCATATATTCAGTGTTAAAGTAAATTGACTCTCTCAAAGTTAATTCAACACCGATAAGAGCAAGATACCTTTCAGTGTTCAAAAATAATGACTCTGAAAAGCCCCGCCCACCTACCTCCGCATTCAAACTGAGTGAGAAGTCGGACTCTGGCGTCGCCATCTTCCTCGCATCGAAAAACTGTGTTTGTAAGTTTGTGTAAATAAACTATTGCTTTTGTTATTTCATCCGAGCAGATTCTGTGTGCAAGAATATAGTTACGTCATTGTTGTCAATGTTGGGTACGTGTTTTTTAAATACCGAATTTCAAATGGATAACGTGATATCGGGTCGGTGGCTTTCATTTTACATGTCATTTTATGTTTACTTTTAATTGTAATATTTCATTTTTACTTAGAATAAATTGGGAACAGAAATAATAGTATCTTTTTTTCACCCCTGCAGACACTGGGACTATAGTACATCACATGTAACACCGGTAGGAGGCAGTTAGAAATCAACACTCTTTTGAGTCATTTATTAATCAACATGTAGTGTTAAGTAGGTTTAACACTGGAAAAGTTATTTCTTAACACTTAACTCTTCAGTGTTGAATGTGAATAATACTATGGGTGTTACTTCTCACATAGTGTAAAACTTGATTGACACTAATTGGTGTAGTGTAAAATATTAACTCTTACTAGAGTAAAGTTGACTCTGGAAATGTAACTCTATATTCAGTGTAAATTTTACACTTTGTAGATAGGGACCATATGTTCACTGATGTAGTGTTAAAATTAACTCTTTAAGTGTTATATAAACACTGGTGATTTTACGGTGTATGTATGCACAATACACCAGGGTGAGTAAGTTATGCAAATATGAGGTTAGTCACCCCCATAAAACTAAAATAAAGCATCTATTTACAAACCGTTAACATTATAAAAACAGTTTAGTACATTACCTTGACTACTGGAGCACATTGTCTGAATAAATAGCAGAAAGCATAGCATCCACATGTTCATCCTTGGTTAAGGTGTAACTGCCGCTGACTCTGTAAACCAAAGTGTGGAGGACGGACACAAGTACGATCTTTTTTAGACCGCCTAAAAACCCCGAGCATCTGTGAGCTACAAGTGTGAAGTCTTCATTTTAGGATGCGCACAAACGTCTGCTTCCGCATGTATATTAACCCATGAAGTCCTGCTTCTGTGGCAGTTCCCAAAATATTTTTTCTCTATATTAACCTTACTTAAGTGATTTTTCTGTAAAAATCTGGTATTTTCCTACATTTAATTTACTGATAATGTAGATCAGGGGTGTCAAACATGTGGCCCGGGGGCCAAAACTGGCCCGCAGGATGAAATAGTGAAATACAAAACTTACTTACACTGAAGAAATTCACAATCAAGGATGTTAAAATAATTATAGGTCAGTTCAATCTAAAGAGGGTCAGACCAGTAAAATTCTATCATAATAAACTATAAATAATGAAAACCACAAATTTTTCTCTTTTTTATTGTAAGAAAAAAAAAAGTAAAATTACACAAAAAAATTTTACATTTACAGACTAGCCTTTTACTAAAAATGTGAACAACCTGAACAAATATGACCAATCTGAAATGTCTTAAGAGATTTAAGTGTAATTGCACTAATATTCTGCCTGTTATTAAATGTTTTGTGTATTTGTAGATCCACTGGGATCTGTACATTGTAATGAACATGTGAAAATGAGAAGCTGAGGCCAAATAATGGCATAATTTGTTAAAATTGCACTTTTTTTCTTAATACATTTATTTTGTTCATGGTTGTTCATGTTTTTCACATTTTTTTAAAGGATAGTTTGTAGATGTAAACATTTTGATCATATAATTTCCCTTTTTTCCACTCTCAAAACATAGAAGTTAGACATACAAATTTTGGAATTAATTATGTTATTATTTTAATGATCCAGCCCACTTCAGGTCATTTTGGGCTGTATGTGGCCCCTGAACGAATATGAGTTTGACACCCCTGATGTAGATGTTCATAAAAGGTCAGAGTGAAGTTAAGGGTTATTTGTACAAGCACTTCTTCCTCCATTTCCATGACAACTACTATGTTACCTGCTCAAAAACGTCGGTGTTGATTGGCCGAAGAGGAGTCCTGTGTATCTGTGCTCGATTGCTCTTCCTCAACTACCCAGATGTCTGTCACAGTAAATTGAAATTGAATTTTGACAACTGAATGTGAAAATAAACAGAGTTGAATTTTCAGTGAGGCTTAAATATAGTTTCAGAGAAACTGAATTAACCCTAGAACGCAAAACGTGTCATATTTGACACATGAGTATTGAAGCCCTCTACATGACCAGTGTGATTTTTTTTTCTTCAAAAACCTAATGCAGTGTGATAACGTTAGTACAAACACAGAATCCAAATGCAGAACTCAGACAACAAAAATTAGTTCCAAAAGATTTATTATTCACACACAGGTGAAAAAATATTATGAGTGACAGAATCTTGAGGATAATGGTTGGAGAGTTCCTCCTCTGATTCGTCCTCCGGATCGAGGGCAGCAGCCCGTCTCCCCGAGCGGTGTTAGTAGTATTTTCCCCAACTGGGGAAAAGCAAAGGGAGGTCAGGGACGGAAACAGGTCATACACAGGCAGGCTAACAATTGGGCAACAGGACATAAGGACAAGGCAAACTCACGTACCGGTAGTCAGGGCGAGAAGGTCAAAACCAGATCAGATGAGGCAGACAAAAACCGACAGGGATCAGGCAGAAGACGAGAAACCGAGGAATCCAAAACAGGTCAAAAACAGGCAGGCAAACGAACAAACGAGGTCAAGAACGCTGGTCTGAACTACTAGAGTTACAAACTGGCGATTGACAAAAGGAAAAGACAGGGTTTAAATACACAAAAGGGAGGGAAGACAACTAGACACAGGTGGAGCAAATCAGGGCGGAGACAGGTAATCAGGACAGAGGTCAGGATGAACGGGGAACAGGAAGTAAGACGACAGACAAGACACATGAGGGAAAACTTAACAAAATAAAACAGGAAATGACAAACAAAACATAAAAGACAGACAAAACCAGACTAGCGTCTGGCAGCAGGTATGACATGCAGTGGTTCTTAACCTTGTTGGAGGTACTGAACCCCTCCAGTTTCATATGCGCATTCACCGAACCCTTCTTTATTAAAAAAGAAAATATGATTTTTTTCCAAATTCAAGACACAGGTATATGTTTTACTGGTGCACAAAATGAACTGTGCATTAACATCACTGTGTTCAAAGAACAAAACCAATACAGTGCATGAACTCACAACAAATTCCATACCTTTTCACAAAGACATGACCTTCTTTAATACTACCACACTGAAATGGTTTTAATTTTTGTATTCCAATAATGAACTTTTTGTATTTATGCTATTTATCATTTTTTACATTTTAACACACACCCATCACCTAATTTCCATCAGGCTACAATAATAATGAATATGTACTGCAAATCAGTGTGACTTCTGCTGTTGCCTTTGAGAGACCAGTTCAGAAATGTGTGGCTTCACCTTGGCAAGTGCCACTCTCATGTCATTTTCACAGCAAAGTCTGTTCCTTTTCTTCGTTTTTATGTCCAGCATCCTTATTACGGCACTAGCTCGGCTTTAGCGTAATACGATTTCTCCATCCGCGACGGTGCGTCGGCCGTCACATGATTGTAACTGACCAGTGCGGTGACCGAAAAATGTAAACAAACGCTACACATGGCTGCCTCCGTGGTTAACAGGAAGTAACAAAAGTCATAACAACGATGTGGAAAATACTCAAATAATTCATCATCAGACGAGTGGAAGAGATTATAAACACTTCCGGATGTGTTGTAGTGCTATAAGCAACAACAATACACCACGTATATTGGATGTCAATCAGAGAAAGAGTCTCCGAAGCCGTTGGTTTACATACACGGACCTAGCCCGACACACACACTCGACTAATGAGTCGAGTGTGTGTCTTGACCTCTGCCGAACCCCTGAGACTGACTCACCGAACCCTAAGGGTTCGATCGAACCCAGGTTAAGAACCACTGACCTAATGTATACAATTAGATACAAGCAATACATGGATAATCCACCAGGGGGGATCTTTGTGTTATTCATGCAATAAATTATATGTATTTTTCAAATCATATGTTATATCTTTTGGGTAGTTTTTGGCCTTTTGTGTTGATATAGTAGCTTAAAGTGAAAAAAGAATAGGCAGATGAGATAGGCGAAGTTGTGCTGAAAAAAAAAAGATACCTAACATGGGTATAGTAAGCATTTCTTTATATAGTATATAAAGACAAAATCAAAAGTACTCAAAAATGGCCAAAATAGGCTCTGACCGATAAGGGTTAACCCTATAATGCCAAACGTATCATATTTGATACATGACTTTTGAAGCCCTCTACATGATCAGTGTGATTTTTTGTTTTCTTCAACAACCTGATGTATACAATTAGATACTTGCAATAACATAGGGCTGCTCGATTATAGAAAAAAAAATAATCACGATTATTTTAGCAATAACTGAAATCACGATTATTAAAAATGATTATTTGTTAACCTTAAAGTTGTTTATTTTTTTCTTGCAAAACAATGTAAAATGTACTCTTTAAACATAAATAAAGCTTTTAACCACTAAAACAAAGTATTTTCACTTTTGTACGAAACAAAAAAATCTTTGAATGCAAATAAGTGTACTGTAAATTCAAGTATGTTTCCTTTTGTAAACAAATAGTGCACTGGAATTAAACTGCTATAGACTTGCCATAGAACTGTAGCAATTAAAAAAAAAAAAAAGCTCACGTAAAGTGCAAATTATAAATTCAAGTATGTTCAATGTAGTATGAAACATAGTAAATTCAGTGGCGTGCTGTGAGGTTTCAGTTAAGGCCTTCTGTTTACATCAGCCATCTACAAGACGTACAGGGGTTGGACAAAATAATGGAAACACCTTCACCTCAAGATGATAATGCCCCAATCCATACAGCTAGAACTGTTAAAGAATGGCATGAGGAACATTCTAATGAAGTTGAGCATCTCGTATGGCCGGCACAGTCCCCAGACCTCAACATTATTGAGCATTTATGGTCAGTTTTAGAGATTCAAGTAAGACATCGATTTCCACCGCCATCGTCTCTAAAAGAATTGGAGGGTATTCTAACTGAAGAATGGCTTAAAATTCCTTTGGAAACAATTCACAAGTTGTATGAATCAATACCTCGGAGAATTGAGGCTGTAATTGCCGCAAAGGCGGACCTACACCATATTAAATTATATTTTGTTGATTTTTTAAGGTGTTTCCATTATTTTGTCCAACCCCTGTACGTTAGGGTTATACGGGTTAGGGTTAGGTTAATACGGGAGTTGCAGCGTAAAGAGATTCGGAAACTGAAGATTGCATTGCGGACGAAGTTGTAGACGGAGTTGTTTTTTTGTGTTTTAGTTTTTCATAAGATTATGATAAAGGTGGCGGTGGTTAAACTTTAGATGGTTCAAAGGTTTGTTGTGTTAGCGGTCGGTGCGGACACAACTACGAAACACTTTTTGCACGTGATGTGTTTTTGCTCTTCGTCTTCTTCATCAAACCCAAAGTGATTCCATACAATTGAATTTGACTTGCCTTTTTTGTTTACCAAGCACTTCTGATATGATTCTCCTGCCATTTTTCCAGACCGCTAGGTACAACTTTCCTGGTGGGGTGGACTTGCTGACTAGCAGGCAGCTGTAGTTTAGAAAAGGGGCGGGGCAGAGCAGCTCATGGTAGCTTGCGTGCGTGTGAATTAAAACGACTCAAAATTAATAATCGTTTTTTCTCGATTACTTAATTTTTGTAATCGTTGCGTGTAATAATCGAAATCGTAATTGAATTTCGATTAATTGCACAGCCCTACAATAACATACACAAATAATGTACCGGGGGGGGCTGTTCACCAGAGGCCTTTCCAGTGACACAACAAGATTGTCATTAATGAGGAAGGAGGCAGAACTTTGCCAATTTTGAAAAGGAATTAGCAATTTGTTAGACGTTTGTGTTATATTATGTTTTTGTTTGTTAAAAAATTTTAGTATTTCAGCATTGAGACCTGATGTATCAAATATGATACAAAATTGAAACTCATACATGGAAATTCGTATTTGAAAAAAAATGTTTTGGGTTGTTCGTAAGGACCAATACAGTAAATATAGTATTTTCTTTTGTTCAGACAAGGAATAGTTTTTAGATGTTACTTGCTTGACAGTTTCGACTGTGACTCCAGTCTTCCTCAGAAGCGTCATCCGACTTGTTGCTGACGTGTCATTTATCAGCTGGTCGGCTCGACGGACTCTGATTGGTCCGGTTGATGGTGCCGCTCGCCCGCTTCCTGATCTCTATTGCCTCCTTGATCCAATGTTTGAATTTGTTTGTTTCAGATGTTATGATGTGGTCATAAGAATGAATAATACATTGTCATTCTGTGTCATTCCATGGGATATTGGCATCATTTGCTTTAGAGAGGGAGATATTGATTATAACAAGGAGAAAACACTGTCATTCTCCAGAATATTCACAAACATATTCAACACACACTTACACTGTGTCAATACCCCAAATGGGCCATCAACAAAGGCAAAAAACAAGTCAAAAACAAAGAAAAGAAGAGCAAAGACAAAAAAACAAAACGCACAAGAAAGACCGACGATAAACCAAAAGATTTCATAACCATACCATACATCCGGGGGATAACAGAACCAATACAGAGGGTCATGAAAAAACACCACATCAACACTGCCATTAAACCACACACAAAACTCCATCAACTACTCGTACACCCAAAGGACAAAATAGCACCGGACCAAAAATGTAATATCATATACGAGATACCGTGCAAACCATGCAACAAAACATACATCGGGGAAACAGGACGATCATTCAGCACAAGGAAAAAAGAACACCAAAAAGAATGCGAAAAGGAGACAGCGGGGAGATTCACACGGACTCAGAAGGAAAAAGCAGAACAGGAGAACTTAAAATCGGCCATCACGGACCACTGCAGAAGACATAACCATATCATGGACTGGGATAAGGGCACAATCATAACATCTGAAACAAACAAATTCAAACGTTGGATCAAGGAGGCAATAGAGATCAGGAAGCGGGCGAGCGGCACCATCAACCAGGACGAGGGGGCGTACACCCTCTGTCACACCTGGGATTCCCTCCTCCAGAGACCATCCAAGGCGGAGGAGGCATGGTCAGCTCGACGGGCTCTGATTGGTCCGTCGAGCCGACCAGCTGATAAATGATACGTCAGCAACACGTCGGATGACGCTTCTGAGGAAGACTGGAGTCACAGTCGAAACTGTCAAGCAGGTAACATCTAAAAACTATTCCTTGTCTGAACAAAAGAAAATACTATATTTACATAAACAGAAGACAAAATGAACATCTTTAGTCTCAGGACCAATAAAGGTTCTAGTTTCAAAGAACTGGAATTTTCTGTCAGTGATTTAATAGTTCAGACTTTATAGGGTTAAATGACTTTATTTCGAAACTAATAAATTCAATTTCAAATTATACTTCAGTTTTCATGATTGAAATTCAGTTTCTGGTGGCACATATTTCAGCCCATAGCCGGTGATTCAATCAGAATAATGGGAAATTTCACATACCCCTCAATTTGTAGTGTGGTCCTGAAAAGTGTCTGTTTCAAGGGCCAAACGGTGCTCCCCTCCAGCTCATCAAGAATCTGGACACCCCTACCCCTTCACATGAACGCGCAAAATGGAGGAGTACAGCTAAGGGAGAGGGCCAAGGGGTGAAATGAGATTGGGCCATGGTCTTCATCATCCAAAGGGAAGAGCTGCTCCCACAGTCACAACAACCTGAGCTGCAACACACAGAGTTCATGACAGTCAGAATTCATAAAATAAAGTCTGTAAGTTTATGATTATTATCAGCAGGAAATAGAAAAACACCGCTGGTTGTCCATCCAAACATCAACTCAACATTCTTCTACTGGTATTACAACACATTACAGTGTTTCATTCTCTACAAGTGTAAACATTCATACCACCACTAGAGGGGGCCCAACACATACAAGTGTATATACTGTGTATTTGTAATGACAGGTTGTAGATGGCATGCACATGCTTTGAAAAACTATATTTTTTTTATGTGATAGTTGTAGCTTACTAAATAAAAAGTTATTTTACTGGACAAAGAAAGGTACATTTAAGCATATGACATCAAACTGTATTAATAAATGATGTCATTGCTATTTAACCCTTTCATGCATGAATTATGAGAACCAGTCAATATTTTTGTTTTTATTCCTCTGTAGGCATGAAAAAAAAACAATGCAGTTGAAATTTTTTAATGAGCCTATTTTTCATGGAGTTACAAAAATGTCCACTCAGACGGACACCATCTGTTTAATTTTTGAAGCAAAGAAACATATATTTAAAACCCATCACCAGAAAGTGATATACTGTGTGAACACTATGAAATAAAAACAATCTTAATGCTAATCTGATGTTTTCTTACATTTTAACATACTCTAATACTAGTTATTACTCAGTTCATGGAGATAATTTTCCAAAAAAAAAAACAAAAAAAAACTTTTTGTGCAACAAAACTTTTAATTGCAGTCCAATAACAACTAGAAATTGATTTCCATTCAAACATGTTACTGCAGATCAGGTTTATCAAGAACAGCTGTCCACCTTGTTGGCTGATATGGAACTAAAACAACAAAACCCATGAATATACAAGAGAACAACTGGAGAATAGCTGTCTATCTATCTATCTATCTATCTATCTATCTATCTATCTATCTATCTATCTATCTATCTATCTATCTATCTATCTATCTATCTATCTATCTGTCTATCTATCTATCTGTCTATCTGTCTGTCTGTCTGTCTGTCTATCTATCTATCTATCTGTCTATCTATCTATCTATCTATCTATTAGGGATGTAGCGATTACTGGTGTAACAATTAACCGCGGTAAAATTGCAGTCAGTTAGTATTACCGTTTAAATTCCAATTATCATGATAATCGTGTTTGATTACCGCACTTTTAGGGGAAAAAACACCTACGTAAAAGATCTGCTTTTATGTCAAACATTTGAGTATAGTTTCAATTTATTATAATTTTAATTTTACATATCTAATATATGGAACCAATATTCACTTTTAAAGTCTTTGAAAAGGTTCGTTAAGCATCCTTGTGTTATTTATGCAATAAATTACAGTATATACATCTTTCAAATCGGATTTTATATATTTTTTTTGTGTTTTCTGGCCTTTTATGTTTTTATAGTAGGTTAAAGTGAAAAAAATAATAGACAGATGAGACAGATGAAGTTGTGCTGAAAAAACAGATACCAAACATGGGTATAGTAAATATTTGTTTATATAGTATATAAAGGCAAAATCAAAAGAACTGAAAAACGGACAAAATAGGCTCAGACCACTAAGGGTTAATACTTGAATGTTTCTGCAACAGAAAGTACATTGTGCCAATTATTTCATTTTATTTATTTATTTTTTTCCAAAATACAACTTGGTTCAATTATTTCAGTGTGTGCATCAGTACTTTTTAAACATTTTGAGCACAATTTCAATAATACCGCGATAATAATGATAATCATTTTGGTCACAATAACGGTGATATGAAATTTTCATATCGTTACATCCCTACTATCTATCTATCTATCTATCTATCTATCTATCTATCTATCTATCTATCTATCTATCTATCTATCTGTCTGTCTGTCTGTCTGTCTGTCTGTCTGTCTGTCTGTCTGTCTGTCTGTCTGTCTGTCTGTCTGTCTGTTTCCAGTTTCCAGGCATTCAGGGACTCTTCTCTGGATGTGGAGATTGACAGACACGTGAAGTTAGTTATCTGCTGGGCAGTGATTAAAATGCTGTACCACTGTGGATTTTTTGTGATTAATTGCTCTTAATTGCATCGTTTTGTGCAACATTCAATAATTAATGCAAAAGTAACATTTCACGTTTTTATTTTAAAGTTACTGCGATATAAACTTCAAGGTCCTGTAACATTTACTTTGCAAATACTTTTAATAACAGTATTGCTTTTTTTTTTTTTTTTTTAAATACTGCTACATGAACAAAAATGCAATAACATTTAGTTTGCAAATACTTAAAATAAAAAAGAGGTGTTTTTTAACTGCAGCACTCCATTTACACAGAAGCAGTTTAAAACATTCATGTAAATCTATAATAATAATAATAATAATAATAATAATAATAATAATAGCTGTATTTATATAGCACCTTTTAAAAACAAAGTTTACAAAGTGGTTTTGACAAAGTAAAGGACACTTCGAATAAATTAAATGAATTGGAATAAAGAGGGCAGGGATAACGTAACATGATGCTGTTGAATCAACGTAAAAATAAAGGGGTGAGATAAAACAACATCATGTATGAGAATATAAATTAATAATAAAGTTCCTCATCAAACAACGTCTTTCGTTCCTTTTTCTTTTTCTCATCATACTGTGCCGTTTTGGTACAGCTGTGTACCAAAACGAACAGGTGTGTACTGAAATGGTTCGGTTCGGTACGTGTACCGTTACAGGCCTACAGTCAAAGTGTGTGAATGTAGCTCCCACTGTTCATCAATATAATCTGTAACTTGTGAAGTCAAGTAGTCTCCAGTGAGAGCAACAGCTGGTGCACATTGTAATGCCGTCACTTTTGTAGTCCTCTCCGTTTCATACAATTCGTGCATTCCTCTTGTGATGGTGCATCTTGAAGGAGGTGCATATTTGCAGTCATTTGTTGCTATCCTAAGAACGTTCCTCATCTTTCACAGTGCTAATTGGCCTGCAGTTTGTGGCTATCCACTTTACCATGGCATTTATTAGCTTGTCTTGCTTTTGTTAACCCTTTCATGCATACTGGTCACTCCAGTGGACAGTTATTCTACGGATGTTCTATTGTTTATTCATGGGTTTTGTTGTTTTAGTTCCATATCAGGACTCTTATGCATCATCCAAAACACTGCAATTCATACAATAACTGTAACTTTGCTGTTCTTCATAAACCTGATCTGCAGTAACATGTTTTAGTGGAAATCAATTGCTAATTGGTATTAGACTGTAATTAACAAACACTTTTTTTTTTCTTTTTTGCATATCCTCCTGAGACCCAGCAATGCATTTTGTCCTCTGTAGGGGACAAAAGTTTGACAGGTTTACTTTGAAAATGCTGTCCATTACAAAGGACATTCCATTAAAAAAATCAATCAATAAATAAAAGTAGTTTTAAAAATGTATCTGAAAAAAATGTTGCATTATGCAATTTCCAATTAAGACAATTTTTTAATGTAAAAAAGCTAAAACTGTCCATTTCCTGGGTCTCAGGAGCATTTTATCTCCATGAAATGAGTAATAACTAATATTAGAGTGTGATAAAATGTGAGAAAACAGTAGCAATTTAGCAATTAGTGGCATTAAAAATGCTTTTATTTCATAGTTTTCACACAGTATATCACTTTGTGATGATGATTTTTATAGAAATGTTTCTTTGCTTCAAAACTTAAATGCATGGTGTCCAGCTGAGTGGACATTTTTGTAACTCCTTGAAAAATACTTTGATAAAAAAATAAATAAAAAATCAATTGCGTTGTTTTTTTCATGCCTAAAGAGGAACAAAACACTCAAGAAAAAAATATTGATTAAGGTTCTCATAATTCGTGCATGAAAGGGTTAACCTATACTTTTCCCACATGCTGCATCCAGCGCAGTCTGCCTAAGCCTCTCTCCACTGTTTTTTTGGGTGTTTCACTGGCATCAACAGCATGTATTGCGTTTAAGTGATACTTCAGACTTGAAGTACTCTAGTGATAATAAAAATTCAACTTTGCAGTGGTTACAAATAACTTTGGTCCTATCAACTCTGCTGTCCGGAAGATATTTAAAATGAAAATGTCCATATAAGAGTTTGGTACCTTTCTCCATGTTTTTGTCCCTGCCAGTTTGTTTTTGGTTGTGAGTGACAGGAGTCTTAAGCCCACCCCAAATACTGTCATTAGTTGAAACGTATGATGACAGCAATTGTCAAACCAATACTGATCAATATCTCACTACTCCTGTGACCCATGGTTTGTCTGTATGTGTATTCACAGTGACTGAGCAACAGGCTTTAAATATAATATGGCGCTAGGAATTATTTGGATTTAACTGAATATTAACCCTTTCATGCACAAATTATGAGAACCTTAATCAAGATTTTTTTTCCTGTTTTTATTTCTCTTTAGGCATGAAAAAAAACAAAAAACAATGCGACTGAAGATTTTCTTATGAAAAAAAAAAAATATATATATATATATATAAATATATATATATATATTTAAAAAATAGTAATAGTAATGATAAAAAAAATTCTTATGAACCTATTTTTCATGAAGTTGCAAAAATATCCACTCAGCTCAGTTTTTGAAGCAAAGAAACATGTATTTACTGATAAATTGCGTGAAAATTATAACTATTACACTCAGGGGAGATCTACACAATGTTACTAATTCATGCCAGAAAACATATGTAATGTGTTAAAACTTTAATAAAGATATGTGCAAAAAAAAAATCAACAAAACAAAACAACAAAATCCATGAATATACAAGAGAAGAGCTGCCACTGTAGTGACCAGTGTGCATGAAAGGGTTAAAATATGATTATAATGTCATGTCGATGCGGACTCTATTGTCTTCTTTGAATGAGGAAAAAAATGAATAATTAAAAAAAAAAAAAAGATGATCGCCAGAAGGGCACCGAGGCCAGAGGGGCAGGTCTTGAGGGACAACTCAGGTCTACCTGTGCACGTCCCTGACTGTAGTGACATGTGATTCTGGAAGGTCCGGGAACTGGTTAATCAGTGATTTGAACACTGAACATGTGATGTTACTGAACACCCTGTGGTATAAGGTTAAATCAATCATTAAGTAATGGACAGAACATGACATTTTGGCATTAAGTCTATGACATTTTGGCATTAGAGCAGGACGTCCTCAAGTGACCTAAGGTTGTTCCGTTCCTCAGGTTGTTTACCGGTCAGATGTTTATAGAGGATTGGAAAAAAGTCATGAACGGAAGGATTCCAGTGTTTTCGCACATGTGCACTATGTGGGTTAAGTTGGTACAGCACGCAACGAGCTGGTTTTACACCCATATTATTTTTTACCCCCATTAACTATGTCGTTTTGAATATCCAAACAAAGTGAAATTTACAATAGATATGGAAATCAGCTTGCTAATTTTTACTATTTTCTTCCGAAAATCTACATTGGGGTAAATTCAGTATGACAGGTTTCACTACTGGATGTTTACATCAAAAAGAATGTGCCCGACAGTTCGGAGCATGCGCATAATTCTTAAGGGGGAAAAAAAAAAATACAGGGATAAAAACTGTACATGACACCAGACTCAGGTTGTAGCAGTATTAGTATTCGCTAGCATAGTCAATAATAGCTGACTGGTAAGTCCTAATGCAAATATAATTTACTATCCCCTCCAGATACCATCACGTTTGATTGAATGTCAACTTTGTGAATTATTGCTGTAGCAACTTACTCCGGAATTTGTATCTTGTGAACATATTGATAGCTAGCATGTGTTATGTTCCCTATTATGTTAGCACCTTTCCTGATTAAAACATATGTTTATTGTTTTTATCTGTTAATATAATCGTATAGATTAGATATAGCATTTTTAATAGTTGCATAATAATAATAATAATAATAAACTTTATTTGTATAGCACCTTTCATACAGAAATTGTGGCCCAAAGTGCTTCACATTGATTGAAAAAATACAATATTAAAATACATTAAGATTTGATTAGAAATACAGTAAAATAAAAATAAATATAAAAACAGAAAATATTTGATTATGCATAGAATTTTTGAAGTGCAAGAAATAAGATGAAATTTGAGAGAAATACAATAAAATTAAAATAAAAATAAAAGCAGCGCACATTAAAATATTTGATTATGCATAGAATTTTTGAAGTGCAAGAAATAAGATGAAATTTGAAATACAATAAAATAAAAAATAAAAACAGAAATACAATAAAGTAAAACAAAAATAAAAACCGCACATTCCTGGTTCCTGAATTGTGACTCCATTTTTATCTCCTTTCAAAGGCTAATGAGAATAAAAATGTTTTTAATTTGGATAAGCACTGTTGAAACCAGCACCACAGTGAAGTTTGTTTGTCTGTAAGGATGAACCAAGAAAGCAGAATGGGTTGAGCTAATTGCTCATTTCTCATTCACGTAGGCTCAGACTGGGATCAGTTCACTTCGCTGGTTGCATTTCCGGTCTCAGTGGTGCCTGCAGCAGAACAGATATTTTATCATTGTGATTGAAAAAAAACCTACCATGATTTATCTGTTTGTTTGTTTTTTTATTCTTTTTTTTTAGTTAAAATCTTTTAAAACACTGTTGAGCCGCATTATGTAATAAATTCCCATTATGTAATAAAAGTTCAAAATGTAATAAAAATGTCACGTCATCTTGTAATAAAGCTGCATTATGCAATAAACTGACGCATTTTGTAATAAACTACGTCAACGCATTATATAGTAAATTTTTTCACATTACGTAGGAAGTTATTACAATTTGAGAAATTTATTACAAAATGCACTTGACACATTTTTATTTTAAAAAAAATGTAATAATATGGGTCATTATGGAATAACAATTCAAATTAATATAATTCATTCATTCATTCATTTTCTGAACCCGCTTTATCCTCACTAGGGTCACGGGGGTCGCTTGGAGCCTATCCCAGCTACATAGGGGCGAAGGCGGGGTACACCCTGGACAAGTCGCCAGTTCATCGCAGGGCTGAACATATAGAGACAAACAATCACTCTCACATTCACACCTATGGGCAATTTTAGATTAACCAATTAACCTATTAGTGCATGTTTTTTTTGGATTGTGGGAGGAAGCTGGAGTACCCGGAGAGAACCCACGCAGACACGGGGAGAACATGCAAACTCCACACAGAAAGGTCCCACCCCCCGTCGACTGGTGTTGGAATCGAACCCAGGACCTTCTTGCTGTGAGGCACGAGTGCTAACCACTGCACCACCGTGTCGCCCCCAAATTAATATAATTTCAGAGCAATTTAGAAGAAATTAGTCACAGGAGCTACAGGTAATGGAATCAGAACTTTAACCACACAGTTTAAAGATTCATTTAGCACATTATATTTTCCTGAAAATAAACATGTGTCAAGTGCATTTTGTAATAAAGTTCTCAAATTGTAATAACTTACTACATAATGCGAAAAAAATTTACTACATAATACACTGAGGTAGTTTATTACAAAATGTGTCAGTTTATTACATAATGCAGCTTTATTACAAGATGACGTGACATTCTTAATACATTTTGAACTTTTATTACATAATGGGAAGTTATTACAGAATGCGGCTCAACAAACAAATTTTTTAAGTTTATGCATTATTTGTAATTCTGCTTTCTTTTCCTCTTTTTTCAGGGTTGTGCTAGGAGTCAAGGAAATTCACTGCAATACACAAGGCCAAGTAATAGAACTGTAAGGGATATGGAGAAAGATACCCTTAAGGAACTGCAGTTTGACGAGGATGAAGCTGCACTGAAGAAGGAGACAATCCATCGAAAGATGGCGAACAAATTTTACACTAAGCCTTTCTATCTCTATGTTGAGCCTTTAAATCTTTTATGCATTTGCAGGTAAACTGTGGAAGTCTCAACATTTATTGTTTGAAATCTAAGGCCATATAATGTATATAACTGTAGCAGTGGAGGCATTACTTTTCTTTTCCACTTGGATGTGTGTTTGGCAAAGAAATATTGTGAAAATAGCCGATCTACAAGTTCAATGCCTCACAATACGGGATATTTCTCTCTTAGTCAATATTTGAGTATTTTTTTTAGGTAATAATTGCCAATTTGTTTAATTGCATTACTAATTTCATTTTGACATGGTAATGGTCTTATTTCCTCCGTAGAGGTAATAAAAAGATCTTAAAATTCATTAAATGTTTAATTTAAAAATGAGCAGATACTCTGTCAGTTTGACATAGCACACTGTACACATTACACAGCAAAAATTGGAGAGTTGAATCAACTCCCACAGAGTTAATTTTAACTCTTTTTCAGAGTTTATTTAGGTCCACACTTTACAGAGTTAAATTAACATTTTCACTGGAGTTAACTATTTAACACTATGTCAGAGTTGCCTTTTTAACTCAGAAACCTGAGTTAACTTAACACTGACTGATTTAACTCCCAACACTCACAAGAGTTCATAAATGGTAAATGGACTGAACTTATATAGTGCATTTTCTACACCTTCATGGTGCCCAAAGCGTTTTACAGTTCCTCACATTCACACACACTCATACAGTGACATCAGTGTCTTGCCCAAGGACACTTAGACTAGGGCTGTACAATTAATCAAAATTCAATTACGATTTCAATTATTACACACAACGATTACAAAAATTATGTAATCGAGAAAAAACGATTATTAATTTTGAGTTGTTTTAATTCACACGTACGCAAGCTACCATGAGCTGCTCTGCCCCGCCCCCCTCTAAGCTACTGCTGCCTGCTAGCCGGCAGGTCCACCCCAGGAGGAAAGTTGTACCTAGCGGTCTGGAAAAACGGCAGGAGAATCACAGCAGAAGTGCTTGGTAAACAAAAAAGGCAAGTCAAATTCAATTGTATGGAATCACTTTGGGTTTGATGAAGAAGACGAAGAGCAAAAACACATCACGTGCAAAAAGTGTTTCGTAGTTGTGTCCGCACCGACCGCTAACACAACAAACCTTTGAACCATCTAAAGTTTAACCACCGCCACCTTTATCATAATCTTATGAAAAACTAAAACACATAAAAACAACTCCGTCTACAACTTCATCCGCAATGCAATCTTCAGTTTCCGAATCTCTTTACGCTGCAACTCCCGTATTAACCTAACCCTAACCCGTATAACCCTAACATACGTATTCTAGATGGCTGATGTATACAGAAGGCCTGAACTGAAACCTCACGGCACACCACTGAATTTACTGTTTCATACTACATTGAACATACTTGAATTTATAATTTGCACTTTATGTGAGTTTTTTTTTTTTAATTGCTACAGTTCTATGGCAAGTCTATAGCAGTTTAATTACAGTGCACTATTTGTTTACAAAAGGAAACATACTTGAATTTACAGTACACTTATGTGCATTCAAAAAATTTTTTTTTTGTTTCGTACAAAAGTGAACATACTTTGTTTTAGTGGTTAAAAGCTTTATTTATGTTTAAAGAGTATATTTTACATTGTTTTGCAAGAAAAAAATAAACAACTTTAAGGTTAACAAATAATCGTTTTTAATAATCGTGATTTCAATTATTGCTAAAATAATCGTGATTATTTTTTTTTCTATAATTGAGCAGCCCTAACTTAGACACATGGATAGTCAGAGCCAGGATGTGAACCACTGACCCTTCGGTCATTGGATGACCCACTCTACCAACTGAGCCACAGCCGCCCTTCATAATGGGGGGTGTGGGGGGGCTTATTTCAGGAAAATTTTCAGATTCAACTTTAGCCCTGATTTTCTGATGCTACAAGATGTTCTAAGCACTCCTGTGTAATTTTTTTTTTTTTAAATTTTCATCCAAACCCCCCCCCCCAACCCAAAAATTACTTTTTCAACCCTAAAAACATGGTTTTTCTGGCAACTTTCAAACCTTCTTCACTTTTGATAAAGTACAGTGTAACAATCTGCTCATGCTGGGCCCTTAAATGTTTTTTTTGTGAGACATGTCATGTCTTCAGAGTGCTTTGCACTACAAAAGGTGTAGTGTCAAGGTCAAATTAGAGGTCAAAGGTCACCCAAATGGTCCAAAATGCATATTTGACGGAATGAAGCTGTTAATGTGGGTTCTTCCAAATGTTGGGCTCAGGTTCTCGCCTCATAATACATCTATTGACCATAAACAACTGACATTCAATAAAACACATTAAACACAACTATTCACTCAATGTATTATCCGTACAGACATGTCAAAAAGAACAAACGGTAGTTTCACATGACTTTGACATTTACATGTATATGTGCTGTTGTGGGCGACACAGTGGTGCAGTGGATAGACCTAGTGCCTCACAGACAGAAGGTCCTGGGTTCGGTTCCATCACCAGTCCATGGGGGTGGGACCTTTCTGTGTGGAGTTTACATGTTCTCCACGTGTCTGCATGGGTTTTCTCCGAGTACTCTGGCTCCTCCCACCATCCAAACACACTGATAGGTTAATCTAAATCACCCGTAGATGTGAATATGAGAGTGACTATTTGTCTTTATATGTTCAGCCCTGCGATGAACTGGCGACAGATTTGATAAATGTCAGAATGGTACAAATTTTTGAAAAAACTAGGCATTTTGGTGACCTTTAACCTACAACATGACCTTGACATTAGACTGTTTATAGTACAAAGTACTCTTACGATACAATATGTCACTGACAAGAGCATTAAATGGCCCATCATGAACATATTTCTACATTGCACTGGACAAAAGAGTGGAGAAGCTGTGAAAGTTGCGATTTTCAGAGTTAAAGTAATTTTCGTAATTTCATTCATTCATAATTTCACTGACCTGGGTTAAATGAACCCATATGGATTTATTATTTACACTGTCAGAGTTTCTCCTTTAACTCAAACAGAGTTAAATTAACACCATGAAAGTAACAAAAATAACACTCATTTGACTTAATTTTCACTCTGAAAGTAGTGTTAATTTTAATCATAAAAAAAGTGAATCCATAAAAATGACTTCAAATTCAGTGTGAACAGGATGATTCAAAGAAAGCTGATGCATTTTTTTTAGAAAATTAATTTTTCCTCTTTTTTCTCTCTGACAGTGACAGTCTGATAGAAATTGCACAGGTTCACCTGGTTTGAAATGCAGGGGCCAGGCAAATTAACACTGGAGAGACGCAAAACAACACTTCTCCAGAGTTAATTTCCACAGGCTTGACTAACTCTTTTCATTAACCCCAACTCTGAGTGACATTTAACTCACAGTGAGTTCAAACTACACTTTGAGAGTGAAAATTGACTCTCAGATGTTTAACCCTGAAATTTCAACTCTCCAATTTTTGCTGTGTGAAACAGCCAGACAGGCCCAACCCAGTCCTTGCACTGATCGAGCCAGTAGTAGCAAGATGTAGCTAAATGCAAAGGAAACACTTCCAAAAGAAAAAAAAAAAAAAAAAAGAGACATGGAGCTGATAATACACAAGTATAGACATCAATATCAGAAACTGCACTTGAAGTTACAAGATTTTTATCTGCTCATTTGCTGCAGTTGTATTGATACTGTGCGGTTTCATAAAATTTGGAATTTAGACAGCTGTGATTGTTTACTGTTTTACTGTTTGGCTTTTTTTTATACAGTTATAGGGTTTGAATTTCTAATAATTCATATACAGCAGAGCAGAGCTAAACCTACACCTTGTACTTTTACATTTGTGCATTTGGCAGACACTTTTTTTCCAAAACAACTTACAACGGAAGGATTAATAATTAAACTCTCTCTCTACTTTATTTGTAAAGCACTTTAACCCTTTCATGCATACTGGTCACTACAGTGGACAGCTATTCTACAGCTGTTCTCTTGTATATTCATGGATTATGGTGTTGTTGTTTTTTTTGTTTGTTTTTTTACACATATCTTTATTAAAGTTTGAAGACACTACATATCTTTTCTGACATGAATTGGTAACATTATGTAGATCTCCCCTGAACATATACCCCCAGAATCACAAGCCATAGTTCCCCATAGTTTTCACACAATTTATCAGTAAATACAAGTTTCTGTGCGTCAAAAATTAAACATGTGGTGTCCAGCTAAGTTGACATTTTTGCAGCTTCATGAAAAATAGGTTCATATGATTTTTTTTTTTCATTATTTTTTTAAAAAGTATTTTTATTTATTATTTTTATTTTAGTTATTTGATTTATTTTTCAGAAGAAAATTTTCAATCGCATTGTTTTTTTCATACCTAAAGAGGAATAAAAACACTCAGGAAAAATTTTGATTAAGGTTCTTATAATTCGTGCATGAAAGGGTTAAAACAACCACAGTGGACCAAAGTGCTGCACAGAAGAATAAGTAAAAAACAAGATAAAAGAATAAAATGCAAGAATAGATTAAAAAAGACATAAAACAACTATACAATTAAAAACAGTGTGGTACAGAAACATAAAAAACCCAAAATAAAAGAACAGAATACAAGAATATATTAAAGACATAAAACAACTAGATAGATAGATAGATAGATAGATAGATAGATAGATAGATAGATAGATAGATAGATAGATAGATAGATAGATAGATAGATAGATAGATAGATAGATAGATAGATAGATGTACAAAGAGGTAATCTTTGTTTTTTCAGATCTCCTGTTTGTGTAGCAAATAGTGAAAATGGTATTTACTTAATATTAACTTGTCATGCATAATGAAATTAAGTAAATAGGATATGGAGCCAAAACGATGACTTCAATGTTTGATATTGAAAATAAAATTACACATTGAAAACACACCCTGAAACTGAAAAAAGAAACACTGGCATTGAAAAACGTGTGTAGTAAAAAAAAAAAAAAAAAAAAAAAAAGTTCTAATAGCATTAAAACAGGTATTGGCATTGATAATGTTTCACTGAAGTTTAAAACATGAATGTTTTATGTTATATTATTTCATTTTTATTATTTTTTTGCATTTTGATGTGTGTTTGAATGAAAATCATAGCATTTTTATCTGATGTTACTGTTTCATCAATGACAGTTTATATTTTTGATGATTTTGATTTTCTTTTTGATCACATTTTTTTTACGCTTACTGTGATTTTTAGTTTTATCTTTCTGTCACTTTTTTGGCATGGAGGGAGGGTTTGAAGGCAAGGGCTAGGAGGGTGCGATTTGCATATTTGCATATTGTAAACAGCAACACTGTCACACCATTTAATCTGATACTCTCACCAGAAAAAAATAATCTTAAATTATATCAATCACACACACACACACTGTTACACAAGAGGCTAGTCAGATACAGACAGTAACACCTTGGCTGTAATATTAACACACACATGACACAACAGCATCTTCTCTCACTGCAATTCAGACAGAAGTGACTGAACCACCTGGAATGTTTCCTAGCTAGAAAAAACATCAGCTAACTCATATCTAACAACATAAACAATGATTTACGCTTCACTGCATCAAATATGAGGACTGGTGATGATAATAATGTGTTGGTACTGAGTGGTAGAAGTAAAGAAATGTGTCACATATCCTAGTTTAAGCCGGGTACTAGTGCTACATTCCAAAGTGCTGGGAGGTAGAATATATCTCAGTTCGAGTCAGGCCCGGACTGGCTAATCGGGAGGACCGGTATAATATTTAGGTCGCGAGAGCCGGAGTTCACTTTATTTATTTATTTATTTACTTTGGGGGGCTGTGCTCAGTCATAGCACTGGGTTGGTCACGTAATCTGCAGCCGCTGTTCCTGGGCCACCACCCCCTCCACCAGCAAGCTGTTTTTTTTTCTTCCTCTTTTTTGCAGACGCACCGTGACCTGGCGTAACATGTCCTTGCATATGGTTAGTAGCTCTGTACTGTAGCTGTGGAGCATAGACCATCTGTGCTCTGTAGGCTGTCAGTGGTCAGTTGCGTTTACTGTTTGAAACATGGAGAATAGAAAGAACAAGGGTGGTGCGGAGAAGACAAGAATTAAAAAGAGGAAAGCTCTGGAAGCAAACGCAGCCAAATGTGACAAAATTGGCCACTTTTTCACCCGGTTGGAAACAACTAATGAGGACGATGAACCGGGTAAACCACCTTTCAAGTTAGTTAATTATCGAGTCAGTGAATTATGTGGCATTGTGGCGTGTAACATGACGTTATGTAATTTAAATAATAGTATGATGCGACGCCACATAACTGGGAAACTTTGTCTTGCAGCTCCTCAGAGTCAGAAAGAACATCCAGCAGCAGACAGCAGCCATGAGCCCACAAGTCCAGAGTGGGCAGGTAGGACTGCTCAGAGAGGGAAGAGGATTAGAAGAAATAGGCTCCAATGAAGAGTATGGTGTAGGCCTGTTCAGTATGAAAGGTGCTCTGAGATGCTCCAGGATTCAGCACTACATGAATGAAACTGACACCAAGGCTTTGAAAATAGAAGATTTGTGCTGAGAATTATGAGCATTTTTGAAATGTGAGTTTAGTGTCAGAAGCAGAGCCAGGAGCAAGTAGTGATGAGGGGATTGTTCCTGTCAGGATGGAAGGAAAAGGTGAGCTGTTGGAACAGACTGTGTGAACAAGCATTAGTTCCAGTAAAACCGCTTTCTAGACCCAAACGATAGTCCTGACCTATTTTATTTTTATCATTAAAAGTGAGACAGTAAATACACAAAGCCCACAACTGAAAGGCAATAGCATAAAGTAATATCAAATAAACCTGCATATTTTGCCAATGTAAATATCTGAATTGGTTAAGTAAGTCAAAATGTCTGTAGATATTATTTTTTTTATTGTGATCCAGGTGCAGGTGAGTCTAGGGAAACTGCAGGAAGTGTGAAAGGGAGAGCAGAGTCTGCTGATGACAGAGGAGCAGCTCAGCAGCACAACCCTGAACCACTAAGCACAAATGAGACAGTCTGTTTTTAGCTTTGATTACTTTACTCGCCCTCAGTCACAGGATATACAGACATTTGTTTCTTATCATCCTCGTCAAACCCCTAATATCACTATACCAAAAGTTTTCAATAGCAAAGATGGAACAAAGCGCAAGTGGCTGACTTACTGTGAAAAAAATCAGTCTCTCTACTGCTCTGTTTGTCTGGCATTTGCCCCTGTGGTTCGTGATGGGACTTTCACCAAAAGAGGCATGAAAGACTGGAAACACATTCACCAAAGGATAGCAGAACACAAAAAAACTAAGACACATAGAGATAGTGCACATGCTTATTTTCTGAATGTACAAAAGGCAGATGTAAAAAGCTTGTTGGCTGGCAACCAAATGTCATTGCGTGCTGTGCAAGTGAAACAGAAACGTCAGGTGATGGAGCGTATATGTCTAATAACTGGTCGTGATCTAAAGTGGGCCGATCTGAGGTATGAAACTCCAGGGCTGAAAACAAGTCTCAGTCCGGCCCTGGTTCGAATTAACTACATCCCACCTCAAAGCATTCCAGATGATCCATGTCGAACATGAACAACAAATATGGAGCATTTTCATGGAGATCTAAGCTCTTATTTGTTTTGTTACTGAAGAGGCATTTTGACTGTCGACAGTACAGTGTTCAATCATATATGAAAACTAGAAGGAAGAGGTGAAATAATGGGTGCTGCTGTATTTTTGTTGTTAAAATATTATGTTTCAACCATGTACTGTTTATGGTTTTGAAAATTTTCTTGTTAAAAACTGACATTAAAAATAATTCTCTTTAGCACCCCAAAAAACGGGCTAGAAACACTACTGCCCCTGCAGTCTTCTTACAATTAAAAAAAAAAAAAAAGTTGCTGGCTATGATCTGGGATGAAGTCAGCCAAGAGTTGGGTTTATCTAATGTCAACAATGGATGAGCTCCTTGTGCCACATTAAAAGTAGTAGGTGTGGAAAACCATCACTGATAAACTCACACTGTAGTCTCTGTAGACTTTCTGTCACTTAGTGAGGAGAACTTCTTTGTGTGCATTAAGAGCTAATGTCTGCTTGTACAACATAAATTGAAGATTTTTTTTTTTTTTTATTTGAGCTTGTGAAGTTTATATTTTTCAGTGTATGCTGACGTATCTGTTCTTTCAATTTTTTTAATTTCAGTGTTAGTCATGGATGTTTGTGACATTGAAATTTTAGATACAACCAAAACTATCAGTGATTTCATAACTGATAAAATCAAAGAGCGTCATTCAGTGGTAAGTATCCCAGACATCATATACCTCCAGTTGTGTTATTAATACATTGTGTAAGTGAATTCTGCTTCATTTATTCAGGACAGTGAAGTGCCATTCCATGTGGCAAATTTGGATGATTTACACCAAAAGCACATCAGATGGCTCAGGACTCTACCTCGAGTGAAGCCTTTCTATGCAGTGAAGTGCAACAGCACCCCAGCAGTGATCAGGATGCTGAGCACTCTGGGTACAGGCTTTGACTGTGCCAGCAAGGTACTCCCAAAACAATCCAACACTGTGTTTTCTGATGTCCACAGTCTTCACTTGGAGATGTTTTCCTCTTATTTCCTTGCACATTTTAAACACATTTTCATTGATTACAGGGTGAGATAGAGTTGGTCTTGTCTCTTGGAGTCACTCCTGAGAAAATCATTTTCGCACATACCACAAAACCACAATCCCACATCAAATATGCCAGTACTCGTGGAGTGGACATGATGACATTTGACTGTGAGGAGGAACTCCTAAAGATTTCTGCTTGTCACACCAGAGCAAAGTAAGTAAACACAAAGTGTTGTGTTGATCAGATCCTATTGTGAATTGTTTGTTCTTCATTGGTTAAGAACAATCTTTCCAGACTAGTTCTGCGGATTGCAGTGGATGACTCTAAGTCAGCAATAAGACTCAGCCAAAAGTTTGGAACCAAACTATCAGTGGTTAAGAAGCTGCTGGAACGATGTAAAGAGCTGGACTTAGAGGTCATCGGAGTCAGTTTCCATGTAGGTAGTGGATGCACAGATAGTTTGGCGTACAGACAGGCCATCGAAGATGCTCGGCATGTCTTTGACACAGCGGTAAGTAGAGAGGTCATTTCCTGACAAAACTTAGCAAATGAAAAAAGACACACATGCTATATATAAGTGTTTTTGTAAGAACAGAACATGATTAACAAATACATTTAGTTTATTAAATACCCATTAAGTACATGTTGTCCCATAAGTCTCCATACATAGGAGACATAATACATTCCATACATATATGGTTCTAACATGTATTTCTTTCTATTTCTTCTTTACAGTTCTTCAGCAGTGGAGGACACGCATTGAAATGTGTTCCCGACAAAATGGCAGTCATATAGAGCATATTATATAAAATAAAAATGGTTTATGTCAAGAAATGTTTATTTTTCTTATGTATGGAGACTTATGGGACACCCTGTACATGTTGGTAGATCACATGACTGTAACAAATCATGCCTGAGTAATAACGACAGCATATACCTGTTTTTAGTTTTTCTACTGTATTTATGATGAAGGATTTGAAATCTTCATCCTCCACAACAGCAGGTGGTGCAAGAAGTTTATCACATAATAATCAAATAAATAAAATGTGAAATTTAGATCACAATTTTTAACACAATTCTGGTGTTGTAATATTCGAGTCTGGTCTCAGACTCAAGACCAGTCTCCAGACCATTTTCTGCTTTTTCCATCTTGTCTCGGACTTCACCTTTTAAGACTCCATCTTGACTTGGTCTCAGATCGCAGTAGGAGGAGAAGGACTCGTAATAACGAAATCCAAAACAAAAATCCAATTATACACTATCACAAATAAATTTACATAATAAAACATATGGAATGTTGACGGGCATTATTTGAAAAGTACATCCCATGGTGCAATGCAAAGATTCTGCATTCAGTGAGTATCAGTGACTTCACTTCAGTTGCTGCTGGAATCACAGAGCAGAGACAAGATGAGCGACCAATCTGGAGTCATAAAATTTTCCTTTCATAATCACAAAACAGTAATTGCAAAAGACCTGGATGGGCTTAACATGTTGATGACAGAGCAGTGCTGTTGAAGCAGTTTTGAAAAACTGGCAGAAGATGATGCATATGGTAGGGATTTTTTTAATGATAGTGAAAAGTCCATATGAAGAGGTTAAGTAGACAAGAGTGTGTCAGACTGCTCCTGTAAACATTTCCCAGACTAGCTTAGTCTGTAGATCTAACTGTTGATTACCTCCACCAAGGAGGTTATGTTTTAGTCTGTGTTGGTTTGTCTGTCTGTCTGTCTCTGTGCAAGATAACTCAAAAAGTTATGGATGGATTTGGATGAAAATTTCAGGAAATGTTGATACTGGCACAAGGAACAAATGATTAAATTTTGGTGGTGATCGGAGGTGGTGGGGTGGGGGCTACGGGGGCCCACTGATCTGCCTTGGCGGAGGTCTGCGCTCTCCAAGTGCTTCTGGTATAGAAAAGCACTCGTAAAGTGCAGACCTTCGCCAAGGCAGATCAGTGCCTCCCCCCCATCCCCAATCACCACCAAAATTTAATCATTTGTTCCTTGTGCCAGTATCAACATTTCCTGAAATTTTCATCCAAATCCGTCGATAACTTTTTGAGTTATCTTGCACACAGACAGACAGACAGACAGACAGACCTTGGGGGGGGGGGCACTGATCTGCCTTGGCAGAGGTCTGCGCTCTCCGAGTGCTTCTAGTTATTAATTGGGGTGATATTAAATCATGGTTATGAAAACTGACTTGTTTTTATGGTCTTGGTCTCGACTCTTACTTCCTCAAAGACTTGGTCTTGAGTCAGTCTTGACATAGGCGGTCTGGTCCCCATCACTACACACTTCGTTCTGTTTGGTTTTGGGATAGGCCTCATGTTCAGTATTTTTAGAAACAGTATTTTTACTACTTTTCATCAATCAAATCAATCAGACAAATTTTATTTATATAGTGTCAAATCATAACAAAATTTGTCTCATGACACTTTATTTAGAGCTAGTCTATAGGCCAGACTCTTCATAATCTTAGGTTGTTTTTGTTAAAGTACTAACTGACTGATATTTTTGTTTCAGGTTTTGCTGGGATTTCAGATGAGACTTTTAGATATCGGTGGTGGATTCCCTGGAAATGAGGGCTTTCAGATTCAATTTGATGAGGTATAAAGAATATCTTGATAAGTATGTGTTTCTACAGTGTGAACCAGAAAACTACAAAAGCAAATGATTAATGGATTCAGTTAAAGACAGTTAGACAAAGACTGAGCCAGAATGCACCCGCTTTGAATGTTGTCAGCCCATTAAATAGGCATCTGTAGGTGGAATCATGTCCATAGCTTGTAAAGCCACTGGGATGGATGGATGGATGGATGGATGGATGGATGGATGGATGGATGGATAGATAGATAGATAGATAGATAGATAGATAGATAGATAGATAGATAGATAGATAGATAGATAGATAGATAGATAGATAGATAGATAGATAGATAGATAGATAGACAGATAGATAGATCTTTATTGTCATTGTACAATCATACACAGTATAATAATGCAGCGGAATTAGGGCTCAATACTTTTGGTGCAGAGGAGAATTTAAAAAAATAAATAAATAAATGATGGCTGAAAATGATGGTTTCTAAAAACTCCAGCCAAAGTGGAGATTTTGGCAAATCTCTGTTTTGCGTTTGTGTGTTAACAGAGGGAAACAGAGATTCTCAGATGGACATCACAGTTTTTAAAGGACATATTCTACCACTTCACATGCGATGATACAGTCAGAATAGAGGAAGAGGTTGGAGCTGATAAGTGAAGTTACAAGTATTAAACAAGAAAATAAGGAAGACTGATGTTAGCAAATGTTAGCATCTTAGCTAATTAGCGCCCACTGCATCTGCTTAGCAGGATCTTTGTGTATTTACTTGATAAAGAATAAGGCTTTTATGAGGCATTTCTATGAGGGGCCGTATGGGACATAATTCAGAATTAGCATTCACACACACATGTGAAATGCATTCACATACACGTGAAAACGCACACACACATGTGAAAACACACACACACGTGAAAACACACACACATGTGAAAACGCACACATACACATATGAAATGCATTCACACACGTGTGAAATACTTTCCCCAAACATATATTTTTCACTTGACCAGGAAGGCAGAGTAGAGGAAACCAGATCCCGCCCCTCCCCAGTTTCATATTGTTTACTGGTATATTTCCTGTTTTATTCGGCTATCAGAAGATTAACCAGTTGCAGGCCCGGCTCGTATTGATGTCAGCAAACGATTTATCTGAGGAAGCAACATTGCTCCATAATTTGTTACCTTCTGCACAGACACTGACAGGTCTGGTAAATAGGTCTACAGACGGCCAGCAACCGACCACTTCGACACAGTCGGTCGGACCCGTAGACAACCACCTAACAAGACATTTTCCCTCATGTCAAGCTGGCAACGGCTCTGGAGCTCCCTGGGGATCTCTTTCTACCTTAATCTGCAGATATGCCTGGATGTTGCTAGGCGGTTGTCTACGGGTCCGACCGACTGTGTCGTAGAAGTCGGTTGCTGGACTTCAGTGTCCAATCGCGGAATATTCTAAACATTGTAAAATGGTGCAGTGCTGTGTCCCATCTTCCAACAACAGAAATGATGTACATAAAACACACTAATTTCCACTTTCCTCCGACCAAAATAAGATGGCTGAAGTTGGATCTCAAATGATGAATACAGCTCAGTATAGGCTAGCATCAGTAGCTAACGTTAGCTACTAATACTAGTGCTAAACGTTAGCTTATATAACGTTACCTGTCTATATGTAACTTTCAAGCAAACTTATGTGTGTTTCAGTAATGGTACTTATTCTAATATAGCTAATTAAATGCTAACGTTACCCGGGTACAGTAACGTTAGCTTTATTGCCAATGCCAACACTCTTAAGTCTGCTAGCTACTTGCTCTCACTTCAACCTCGTAGCACCTCTTTTTCTTTGACCCCTGAACTTTCCCCGTCAGGCTTCCACCTGGCATTAAAATTACTCTTATAATTGAGTTAGTTATATGAGCTAGTTTAAGCGATTAGCATTAGTGAGATCGAGTAGCTAGTGAACTTAAGGGTGTTAGCAATAAAGCTACGTTAGCATTTAAGTAGCTATATGGAATAAGTACCATATGGTTAGTTGACAACATAACCGACAACACATACACACAATTTTGCTTTAAAGTTACATATAGACAGGTAATGTTATATAAGCTAACGTTTAGCGCTAGTACTAGTAGCTAACGTTAGCTACTGACGCAAGCCTACACTAAGCTGTATTGTTTATTATTTGAGATCCAACTTACCATATCAACTTCAGTCATCTACTCCTCTTTTCGTCGGAGGAAAGCAGCATTTCATATGTGTATGTGTGTGGTTTCATATGTGTGTGAATGCATTTCATATGTGTATGTGTGCGTTTTCATATGTGTGTGAATGCATTTGATATGTGTATGTGTGAATGGTAATTCTGAATTATGTCCCATACGGCCCCTCATACATTTCCACATCTTCACACTTCATATTTAGTTTCTCAGTTCTTTATCTGTTCTGTCCAGGTCAGTGGAAGGTAAATGAAGTAATAATTTATGTCAGTGCACAGATTGATTGAAAACAGACTGTTAATACTCAGTGTAACAGGCCAAAGTATACCCCCAACTGGAATATGTCAGGGATATAAACTGGCTGAGGCCCGATGATTCGATTTGACTTAATTTGATACCCCGGGTATATTCTGGCCGAGGCCAGTTTATTCCCCAGAGATGAGAACAAACAGGATTGTAAGATTTCTGTAAATTGGCTTTAGAGTCTGGTTTCGACCGACTCTATATGTTAAGTGTCAAGAGATAACTTTTGTTATGATTTGGTGCTATACAAATGAAATTTGATTTGATTAAGGCAGGTAGGTATTTATAAGTCAAAGACCAGAGGGGGAATAATTGAGCTGTGGTGCTCCTCCTGATGTTAAGATAAGATTATCTAGAATTTATTACTGACCTGTATGATTGTATACCTGTGGTATTTTATTGTCCTAGTTTTCAAAGGTAATCAACGAGGCGTTGGATGAATTCTTCCCGGCTGACAGTGGGGTGCAGGTCATTGCTGAACCAGGACGGTACTATGTGGACTCAGCCTTCACACTGGCTGTGAACGTTTTTGCTAAAAAAGTTGTCATGGATGATGTGACTCGAATCAGAGGTGTGTATAATGTGTCTATAGACCATACCCACACCAGACATTATCCTGTGACATCACACTGTGGGCACAAAGCTCCAGTTCTGTCACTAACAGGATATTATCATACTGATGTTTCCATGTCATGTAAAATAAGGAAATGTGAGACACTGTTAGAATTGTACTAGTTAGTAACTGATCAGCAAATGATCAAATGGTGGCAGAATTATCTAAATACTCATTGTTAGTGTTCAACCACTTCCTGTTTTGGCTAAAATGTTAATTGTAAAATGTCTGCTTTCCCAGATCCTGAGAATGACAGAGTGATGATGTACTACATCAGTGATGGAGTCTTTGGCTCCTTAAACTGCCTCATAAATGATCCTGCCCACATAAATGTGGCTCCGTATCTCCACAGGGTAATTTGATCATATACTACATACTTTATATGCAGCCACATGTTTGTCCTAAATGTAATGTCCATAGGTGGTGGAGAGCGGTGAGAAGAGATACCGGTCCATTATCTGGGGTCCGACCTGCGACAGCCTGGACAGAGTCACTGCCACCTACTGGATGCCTGAGGTTCAAGTTGGGGACTGGCTTCTTATTGACAACATGGGAGCCTACACTGTGTGTTGTTCATCTGACTTCAATGGCTTTGAGAAAGCACACATTTACCCTGTTTTATCTGCTCAGACATGGAGCATGTTCAACTTTTCTTACTGCTAAAGTCATTTATTATGTAAGTAAGGTCTAGGACCAGTGGAGATTATAAAAACAATTTACTCATGCACATTAATTACACTTTTTCTGTAATACAAACAGATTATTTTTAGAGTGGTGAATTTTTCTCTGTACTGGGGTATGGGTGCATGCACTATCCTGAAACTGTACATTTAAAGTCTCTGATAAGTTTATGTAGACTACTGGTATATGTTTCAACAATAGTAAAACTTAATATATACAGGATGTCCCAAAAAAAATGTATACACACTTTAAATAATTGTAAAGTAGGTGTTTATTAAAATTCATTTAATTTTCAAAATGTAATTGAAATATATTTTACTTTAGATATTGAAGTTTTGGGATGAATTGTTTTAATATTAAGTAGTTATTGTTTTAACACAGGATTCTTTTGTTTAATCTGTTTTATTTCAATAATGTTAACAGTGAGTTCTTTGTGACCAGGATTTATGTCGTACTCTTGTAGTTTAAGTACGTTATCACGAGGTTAAGCTTGTTAAGATAGGAAACATCTGTCTGCACGAGAGTTAAGAAGGTTCTGTTCTTCTAGATGCACGTCTGAACACATTCACACAAATAGTGTTGTTAAATATAGGTGATAAGGGTAAACTTATCGTTGGCCACATCTGTTTGATCTTTTTAGATAACGCTAAGGTAAAGACCAACCCATTTGTACAGGTGAGCCTGTCCATAGGGTTCAATAAATGTGCATTTCATGTAATGTTCTGGGCTCATTTTTTGAGTCCTTAGCACTGAATGTCCACCTTATTTGTGATCTGAATAAATTTTGTCAACTTTGAGACCAATCTGAATCCAGACTCGTCCTTAGAGCTTCCAATAAAAGAACACGTTAACATAATAGAATATACAAACATCATTTTATTGTTTTGTCCCCACCTGTTCTCAAACTGATGTCCTTTCTGGTCCAGACACTGCTGACAATGCAATGCAATGGAATCACACACATCACAAAACAATTCCCTTGGTATTTGCGTGCATTCACGTTCAATGGCTGCTCTCAATTCAGTGGCTGTTGCAGGTCTCATAGCATAGACTTTGTCTTTTAGGTATCCCCCCCAAAAAAAAAAGTCTAGTGGTGTGAGGTCTGGTGAACTTGCCAAACAGGTGGATTGGGCGGAGGGGTTTCATTGAATACCCTCCGTGTTCACCAGACCTTAAAAAGTGCATTGTTTGATGTTCTTACTAGTGTACAATCAGTTACTGTGGATAATGCAATGAGGTAAATAGTTATAAAGGTAGTGATTATCAGAAATAATGTTTTAATTCTAGATACATGTTAGAACTTATGGCCAGGCTAAACAGTCTCCCAACTGGGGCACTGGGTCAAGTGGCCGCATTTTACTTGAGTAAGATGTTGTTTATCGGTTGAAATCCATTTAGACTGTCCATCCCTTGTGCTCCTGATTTGAAATAGTCCAAAACTTGACTTTCAGCAGTAGCAGAGGTGTCATCCTCATCTTCAAAAGTAAATAATTCATCTCCTACAGCTGAGTCAGTGCTGAGGTGGCGTGTTGGTGTGCTAGTACCTGTTTGCCGGTCATCGACTTTGATACCTTTCCTGCATTCTGCCAGCAGACATGCCTTGGCCTTGTCCTTCCTGTCCTGTGTCTGCAACCAGCGTACTTTAAACCCGGGCGGTCACAGCAGCCAAGACGAGATCCTTGCTTTCCAGCACCGCCGCAAATCTTCTTTTGATTGTCTGAAATGATGCATAATGCAAACATATAATACTGACTATCTACACACACATCCACACATCATTAGGCCTACAAATCTTGAGTAAATTTAAAAATATTTAACAGTATTTTTTTTCTATTATGCATCTGTATGTATTTCTGACCATGACAATGACCTCTCGAAGGTCAACGAGGACTTCCAGGCCAGTCTTCTGTTCCAGGGTCTTGTGTACCAGTGTCTCCAGTGTTGGTAGGAGTGTGCCGTGGAAACAGTGGTCCTCTCCCAGAAGGATGTCTAAAGCTATGGTTAGCTCAATGAGGGGGACTTCACAGATTCAAACAAGGGCATCATAAAAAGAATTCCATCTAGTAGTGCAAGGGACTAGAAACTTCCTCGCGATGGCATCATCCACTGTTTGTAGCCACTACTGAGTGGCTAGCCTTGTTACATAAGACAACATCAGTACACAAAACCAGGTTCAATGTGTGCGATGCACATCTCTGATGCGACAGAAAAGTAATTGCAACACCATCATCTTCACCACCACTGTTTAGCAACATATCATTAATGTCCATAAAAGTTACCTCATCCTCATCATTCCCAGATTCATCCTCCTCCAGTGGCTGGTACTTTTTGAAGGCCTTGATGAAATTGGAGCAATTTTCTGTGACTGTTGATGTTATTTTATGGGATGAGTGGATGTTGTCAAGCTCAGTTGCAATACTATCATAAGTATGATGGCCCTTGAAACATCTGCGTGTTAGGGCTGCTTTCCTTTGCTCCATACTAGGTAGATCTGTCCAGTGTGCAGTCATGTCAAGATAGCTTCAGTTGTGTGCAGTCCATATGTCAGCATTAGTGTTAGGGATGGAAATCGAGAACCGGTTCTTTTTTGAGAACCGGTTCCCAGTAGCTCGATTCCTTGGAATCGTTTGCCTGCCTGCTTAATGATTCTGCTTATCGATTCCGCCTCCGTTGTGCATGAACGATGACATCACACATACGCTGCATTGTTTTGGTCAAGAACGTAGCTAACATGGCGTTGAGGCAGAAACGGTCTAAACAGTCGACACCAGGTCCACTTACTTGGAACACTGTCAAAGCTAACATGTCTTCAAAAGGGTGGAATCCCTCCAATATCCTCAAACATTTGTCCACAGCATGTCAATCATTTACAGGAATGTCACGTATTTGATACTTATAAGCTGCTTAGCGGTGCTTGTGAATGTAGCGGCAGAGTGAACGCCGGGCCGGTTCCAGTTTGGGCAACAAACGTCGTAACTCCTCAAATACAGGTTTCCGAAGGTAAGAAGGGAAAGGAAATGAGGTGCACAACGGCAGACAAGCCGAGCCGAGTCAAACTGGTTCCACGTGGTAGAAATGCGGCAATAGAGGAATTAGTAAAGCGTCTTTAGTTTCACTTTCACTGTACGCCCCCCCTCCGAACCGGACTGGCGTCATCTGTTATTATTTGTACATTCTGTATATGTTATATTTTCTGTACAGAGATTGGAAATTTAAAAGACAGTTAATGCAAACACACCCGTTTGTACTCTTTTATTCCCTCACCCAATGAGAATCGATAAGAGAATCAGATCAATAAGCAATATCGATAATGGAATCGGAATCGTTAAATTCTTAACGATTCCCATCCCTAAGTAGTATATTAGTAGTAGTGTATGCTAATTCTTCAAAACTGTTTTTGAGCTCAGCATTCATTTTAACGTACTCTGCTTCGGTGTATTTAGAAAACATCTTTCTGCATGGTAGAACGGCCCCTCTTCTCTCTGGTATTTTAGCAATCAGGGCTCTAAAGGAGTGTGACTCAACAGTTGATAATGGGAGCATGTTCTCAAAAACATACCTGCCTATTGGAGCATTCAGCTCACTCTGTGTCAAGTCGTTGCGGGGCAGAAAAATCCAGCTTTTACTGCTCCGTCTCTGTGCTACTAGCAGCGCTAACATCATCTGTGTTTTTAGCAATGGCCACTAGCTTTGTAGTGGTGTGTGCCGTTGAGAGATGTTTCATGAGATTAGACTTACTCATAACAGACACATACAAACACTTTGCTCCGGGACATAATGTACACTTCACATGTATGTTTTTATCTTTTACATCGATGACGTTGAAGTGGTGCCTGTACTTCTACTCTGAAAATGCCAGTTTTAACTCAACAGACGTCTCTGGACTCACCACTGTTGCATCTAGTTTCTTGAATGGCTATTTTTGTTGAGGTTTGTAACAACACTTCCCACTTACCTGAACTCTGGCACTGATTGGCTTACCATGATATTGTATTCTACCTTTAGCCAATCATTGTTACTTATGCAGGGGTTTTTCTAGAAAAAATTAGTAAGAGGGAGCACAGGTAGGCGAGGGAGCGAAGCGGGAAGGGGGGGGGTTTCCCTTTTGAAAAATTGAGGTAAAAATGGAACATTCTGAGGCTATCTGAGAGGGATATTGTAACTCTAGTGGCCCTCCTGCAATTTTTTAAAGCAAGCAACCAACCGAAAAAAGAAAAAAAAATCGGAATTTCAGTAAGGGGGCGCTAGCCGAAAGTATGAGGGCACAGCAGTTAAGAAAAACCCTTGTTTATGTGTTTGTCACCCCTCCCCCCTCACCAAAGAAGTGCAATAAAAAAAAAAACTGAGCGAGCCAGGTTGGATAACAGCTATTAGATATTAGTGCATAGTAACGCGCCACATTTCACTGTCAGTAATGGTAATGGCGTTGTAACATTTCAAATAGTTATTAATTACATTACCCTACTAGAAAACAGTCTGAGTTCTGTAGTTGTAAACAGCTGCAGTCTGTTTTTCAATCATGTTTTGTCTTTAGTTCATGGAGACCGCTGTGTACGGATGTAAATTATTACTTAATTCACCTTCCCCTGAACTGGACAGGACAAATAAAGAACCTTTTTTAAGGAAGAACTGGTAACACTTTACTTGAAGGTCTAGTTTATACTGCATTAAGCACACATTCATGAGACATTATAATGTATTCATAATGCATTATAAAAGTCATTACAACAGTTTATGATCATGTACAACAACTTATACCAAGGTTAATAAAGTATTATAAGTGTCGGCATAATGTGTTATACATTCTGCTTTCATAATGTTTTATACATCCATACCAAAGCAGTGTGAAGGAATTTATTTTTGTAGGTGGAGAACTTTTGTTAGGTTTTTTCTATTTTAGGGATTTCATATTTATTTAAAAAAAAAAAAAAAAAAAGTATGTGTATGAATTAACAAAGATTCAGAGCTGCCACATTATTTTTTATTTATGTACAAAGCAACGTGTAACACTTCTATTTACTGTCTCTGTTCTTTTAATGTTTTGTTTTTGCAAAATAAAGAGTTATTAAGACCACTTGGATGTATAATTTTTGACTTACACTTTACTTAGATCCAGCAGATACTGCTCATACGTCATCATACTTGTGTTATAATATCATACAATTGCTAATAACCTTAGACAGTGTTGTCACTTCACTAAAAGCTCTTAAAGTCATCCTGTAACTTATTATTGATGTTTATAGGGCATTATTCCGTTTCAGAAACTACATGTCAGAGCAGTTCTCTGTGTCTTTATAACTGGCTACAGTTATGATGGTTAGAATGTGTTCTGTAATCCAGGACTGGAGATTCTTCCTTCAAACACTGCTGTCACTTTGGTATGGATGTATAAAACATTATGAAAGCTGAATTTATAATACATTATGCCTACATTTATAATACTTTATTAACCTTGGTATAAGTTGTTGTACATGATCATAAACTGTTGTAATGACTTTTATAATGCATTATAAATGCATTATAATGTCTAATGAATGTGCACTTAAAGCATTACAAACTAGACCTTGAAGTAAAGTGTTACCGAAGAAGTTAACAGGACTCTCAAGTCTCAATCACTGGGTGTGAGACACATGCATTTCAACCTGTTCACATGCTCACATGCCACACCTTGTATTTCTCACACACAGAAATTACCAGGATAATACCCACCAAGATACGCTGCTTTTTTGAACTTCTTTTTTGAACCAAATTGAACTTCTGACATTATATTAAACTTCTATGGTTAAAAGGTGACAGATATAAAAACAATGTCATGGAAAAAGTACAGAGAAAAAAAAGTGAAGAAAAGAAAATTTGCTGGAGGGAAGGCTGAGAAATGGAGTCAAATATTGGATATTTCCATCTCCCTTGGTTAAATCCTCAAACAAAAACCCATCATGTGCCTTGGGTGTAAAAAAAAAAAAAGTATACACAGAGGGGATTTTTGTCACTTTAGATCTCTTGTCTGTCTAGCGAAATGTAAAAAGGACATTAACTTAGGTAAACATTAACTTCAGTATTCCTCCAGGTTTCCTCAAGTTAAATTTAAGACTTTTTAGAACTGAATGCCTCTATAATGGCCATCCTGGCAAAAATTTGTGACTCTTCAGATTTAGGAAAATTTATTTATTTACCTCAACACCTTGATTCTTATCGTTCCAAGTCATTTCTCATTAAGTTAGCGATAATTGGTTCCTAATTTCAAAATAAATTGTCGGGTTGGAACGTGTGGAACTGAGTCGACTAATGTTATTTTCTTTGCAGTTCAGGCATTTAACAGACACATTTAAACACATTTATGGCAACATAACATCTCAAATTTAATACCTTTAAAAGACTTTTTTAAAGGTATTAAATGCAAATTTGTAAATTCAAGACTTTTAAGACCTTTTACGACCCTTGGGAACCCTGCAACCTGTGAGTATGTATAGTGAAATTAAGCAAACAGTAAAGCATATAGTTAAAGAGGCAAATGTAATGAAGATGTCCTGTTTTAAATGAAGTCCACTGATATATGTGAAGTGTACATGTGTTTCTGGAAAGCATTTAATGTAGGGAAAACACATAACTTCCATGATGTATATTCTATTTTATATTATAAAAACATAAGGAGAGTTTAGTTTTGACCAGCTCTATGTGTAAAGTGTCATGGGATAACTTTTGTTATGATTTGGCACTATATAAATAAAATTTGGTTGGTTGATTGATTGATTGTCTGTGTGTCTCGGGCATCACACAAAATCCAGAAAGAGCTGACTGCTGCAGTTTGGCCTACCTATGAAGTTTTGGTCAAGGAAGAGACCAGCAAAAACAACAAGTTGATAGGGCCAATATTTTGGGAGATATTAGTAATTTTGCAATGCAATAGTCTTACAATAGCCTTGCTCAGAATCGCAGAATCATAGAACTGAAGTGTGTCAGCTAGCAACTAGGGCTGGGCAATAAACGATAATGATATATATCACGATATAACTTTTCCTCGATAGAAATATGAGACATGCTTGATGCAATTTCGATAGAATTCATTTGCTCATGTTTTGACAGACATAAGAACAGGCAATCATAATTAAGTAGAGCTGCACTGAACCAATCACACGAGAGCCACGGCAGGTTAGGTTGACGCCCACAGCACAGGTGTAAGAGCAACCGCAGCGCACATGCTAACGAGTGGGCTGCAGCGGGAGACAATGAGTGTTCCCTCAGGAGAAAATCTGTCTGAGAACTCGGGCGACCGGGTTACTGAAAAGTAGGGTGTGGACCATTTGGGGCATTTCAGTACAATATGGAGGTACGTGTAGACAATGTGAAGAATGCAAACACTCATCAAGTTGGCAAGAGATTCACAATTCGCACTTTGCAGCTCAATAGATCATTGGTCAAAAATCATAGAGACACAAATGACAGCTCTATGCAGCTTTGGAAACACAGAGAAGAAGGCAGAAAGGAAAAAAAATAAATAAATAATAATAATCAGAGCAAAAACAATATAGCCGGTTCCGTGGCAACCACATATTTGGCTTTATTTGAAAGCTCTTAATGTCCCCCACATGTCTGTGGGGTCAGATGTTACGTGTCGTGCACTTACACACACGTGACTGACCCCGAGTGGGCGTCTCCCATTGACTCCCATTCATTCTAAGCAGGTGTAAATATGTGGTTTGTGCACATGTCATGTACATGTTCGGAAAGGTCTTACTGTCGTGAATGTGTATATGTGTGAGAGTGGCGACAGTGGAGAAAGGCGACCGCGTCACTGGCAATTTCATCCCCATGCGCCCACTGCAGACTCAATAGGCCCTGCACCGGCTTTACTCGGCTCAGGCCAAATAAATAAAGCCCTCTCTCTGCTCCCCTCTCTTTCTTTATATTGTCAACCAAAAGGCAAATAACTAAACAATGTGTTTCATATGGAACAAGAGATATAAACTGATACATTTATCCAACTTACAACATCAATCTAATAGACGATTTGGTTTCTGTGGAAAATGAAGTCACACTATTTGATCTTACACTCTTACCTGAACCTGGCTCTTTAAAAAAAAAAAAAAATCTTATATCAATGATGAGGCATACACACACACACACACACATACACACACACACACACACACACACACACACACAATAGGCTAGTTAGGTACAGACAGTAGCACCTTGGCTTTAACACATACACATGACACAACAGCAGCTTCTCTCATTCCAGTTCAAACAGAGGACAGAGGTTGACAGACCACCTGGAATGTTTCCTAGCTACAAAAACCACCAGCTCAGTCAAACCTAACAACATCAGTGATCTACGTTTGCAGATGAGGACTGGTGATAATCATGTGTTGGTATTGAGAGGTAGAAATAAAGAAATGTGTCACATATCCTGGTTTAAACCAGGTACTTACACCACTACAGTATCTCACCAACTCTGGAAGGCTGCACATGCTCTGTGCAGATGAAGACTCAGAGTCTGAGTCGGGGAAAGGCGGGGGGGTGGGGGGTGGATCAAACCATTTTTGAGGCAGGGTGTGCTGCTCTACCATTTACTGTATATGGTTTTGACATTTGTATAGCTTGTTAAAAATGGACATTAAAAAAATTCTCTTCAGCACTCCCAAAAATGAGCTAGAAACGCCACTGCCCCTGCAGTCTTCTTACAATTGAAAAAAAAAAAAAAAAAAAAAAAAGTGCGGCTGGCTATGATCTGGGATGTAGTCAAAAAAGAGTTGGGTTTATCTGATGTCAACAAAGGATGAGCTCCTGGTGCCACATTAAAAATTGTAGGAGGGGAAAACCATCATTGATAAACTCACACTGTTGGTGTGATTTTCTACTTAAGTTTGGACCAGAGGAGAACACTTGTTGAGGAGAAGAACTTCTAAGTGTGTGTTCAGAGCTAATGTCTGCTTGTACAACATAATTTGAAGATTTTTGTATTTGAGCTTGAGAAGTTTATATTTTTAAGTGTATGCTGACGTATCTGTTCTTTCAATTTTTTTAATTTCAGTGTTAGTCATGGATGTTTGTGACACTGAAATTTTAGATACAACCAAAACTATCAGTGATTTCATAAATGATAAAATCAAAGAGCGTCATTCAGTGGTAAGTATCCCAGACATCATATACCTCCAGTTGTGTTATTAATACATTGTGTAAGTGAATTCTGCTTCATTTATTCAGGACAGTGAAGTGCCATTCCATGTGGCAAATTTGGATGATTTACACCAAAAGCACATCAGATGGCTCAGGACTCTACCTCGAGTGAAGCCTTTCTATGCAGTGAAGTGCAACAGCACCCCAGCAGTGATCAGGATGCTGAGCACTCTGGGTACAGGCTTTGACTGTGCCAGCAAGGTACTCCCAAAACAATCCAACACTGTGTTTTCTGTCGTCCACAGTCTTCACTTGGAGATGTTTTCCTCTTATTTCCTTGCACATTTTAAACACATTTTCATTGATTACAGGGTGAGATAGAGTTGGTCTTGTCTCTTGGAGTCACTCCTGAGAAAATCATTTACGCACATACCACAAAACCACAATCCCACATCAAATATGCCAGTACTCATGGAGTGGACATGATGACATTTGACTGTGAGGAGGAACTCCTAAAGATTTCTGCTTGTCACACCAGAGCAAAGTAAGTAAACACAAAGTGTTGTGTTGATCAGATCCTATTGTGAATTGTTTGTTCTTCACTGGTTAACAACAATCTTTCCAGACTAGTTCTGCGGATTGCAGTGGATGACTCCAAGTCAGCAACAAGACTCAGCCAAAAGTTTGGAACCAAACTATCAGTGGTTAAAAAGCTGCTGGAACGATGTAAAGAGCTGGACTTAGAGGTCATCGGAGTCAGTTTCCATGTAGGTAGTGGATGCACAGATAGTTTGGCGTACAAACAGGCCATCGAAGATGCTCGGCATGTCTTTGACACAGCGGTAAGTAGAGAGGTCATTTCCTGACAAAACTTAGCAAATGAAAAAAGACACATGCTATATATAAGTGTTTTTGTAAGAACAGAACATGATTAACAAATACATTTAGTTTATTAAATACCCATTAAGTACATGTTGGTAGATCACATGACTGTAACAGATCATGCCTGAGTAATAACCACAGCATATACCTGTTTTTAGTCTTTCTGCTGTGTTTATGATGAAGGATTTGAAATCTTCATCCTCCACAACAGCAGGTGGTGCAAGAAGTTTATCAATAAAAATCAAATACATAAAACGTGAAATGTAGAACACAATTTTTAACACATTTAGTGTTGTAGTACTTGAGTCCAATCTTGGAATATTGACAGGCATTATTTGAAAAGTACATCCCATGGTGCAATGCAAAGATTCTGCATTCAGTGAGTATCAGTGACTTCACTTCAGTTGCTGCTGCAATCACAGAGCAGAGACAAGATGAGCGACCAATCTGGAGTCATAAAATTTGCCTTTCATAATCACAAAACAGTAATTGCCAAAGACTTGGATGGGCTTAACATGTTGATGACAGAGCAGTGCTGTTGAAGCAGTTTTGAAAAATTGGCAGGGATTTTTTTCTAATGATAGTGAAAAGTTCATATGAAGAGGTTAAGTAAACAAGAGTGTGTCAGACTGCTCCTGTAAACATTTCCCAGACTAGCTTAGTCTGTAGATCTAACTGTTGTTGGGGTGGTATTAAATCATAGCTATGAAAACTTGGTCTCGACTCAGTCTCGACTCCTGAAAGACTCGTTCTTGACATAGGCGGTCTGGTCCCCATCACTACACACTTCGTTTTGTTTTGTTTGGGGATAGGCCTCATGTTCAGTATTTTTCGAAACAGTATTTTTACTACTTTTCATCATTGTTTTTGTTAAAGTACTAACTGACAGATATTTTTGTTTCAGGTTTTGCTGGGATTTCAGATGAGACTATTAGATATCGGTGGTGGATTCCCTGGAAATGAGGGCTTTCAGATTCAATTTGATGAGGTATAAAAAATATCTTGATAAGTATGTGTTTCTACAGTGTGAACCAGAAAACTACAAAAGCAAATGATTAATGGATTCAGTTAAAGGCAGTCAGACAAACTCAAGCCAGAATGCACCCGCTTTGAATGTTATCAGCCCATTAAATGGGCATCTGTAGGTGGAATCATGTCCATAGCTTCTAAATCTGGAGTGGTTGTCCACTTTTCAATACATTATGAGCCACTGGAATGGATGATAGGAGTCTTCTAGAACTGATAACATTCAAGGTGGGTGCAGAATACACACAAAACCCATGATGCTGGGTTATAGATTTATCCATAATAACCACCTGTTGTTTAGAACTGGAATTCAGACCTCAAAATGGTTCCTGTTGATTTGAAGTGAAAGCTGCTCCCTGGTTAAAGTTATGCTAAAAAGGCTTTTAGTTTTCATGTTATTCTATGTTTTGTGGCTCATTGCACATGTTGCATGATAGGTATTTATAGGTCAAAGACCAGAGGGGGAGTAATTGAGATGTGGTGCTTCTCCTGATGTTCACATAAGATTATATAGAATTTATTACGACCTGTATGTATGATTGTATACCTGTGGTATTTTATTGTCCTAGTTTTCAAAGGTAATCAACGAGGCGTTGGATGAATTCTTCCCGGCTGACAGTGGGGTGCAGGTCATTGCTGAACCAGGACAGTACTATGTGGGCTCAGCCTTCACACTGGCTGTGAACGTTTTTGCTAAAAAAGTTGTCATGGATGATGTGACTCAAATCAGAGGTGTGTATAATGTGTCTATAGACCATACCCACACCAGACATTATGCTGTGACATCACACTGTGGGCACAAAGCTCCAGTTCTGTCACTAACAGGATATTATCATACTGATGTTTCCATGTCATGTAAAATAAGGAAATGTGAGACACTGTTATAATTGTACTAGTTAGTAACTGATCAGCAAATGATCAAATGGTGGCAGAATTATCTAAAGACTCATTGTTAGTGTTCAACCACTTCCTGTTTTGGCTAAAATGTTAATTGTAAAATGTCTGCTTTCCCAGATCCTGAGAATGACAGAGTGATGATGTACTACATCACTGATGGAGTCTTTGGCTCCTTAAACTTCCTCATATCTTATCCTGCCCACATAAATGTGGCTCCGTATCTCCACAGGGTAATTTGATCATATACTACATACTTTATAGACAGCCAGATGTTTGTCCTAAATGTAATGTCCATAGGTGGTGGAGAGCGGTGAGAAGAGATACCGGTCCATTATCTGGGGTCCGACCTGCGACAGCCTGGACAGAGTCACTGCCAACTACTGGATGCCTGAGGTTCAAGTTGGGGACTGGCTTCTTATTGACAACATGGGAGCCTACACTGTGTGTTGTTCATCTGACTTCAATGGCTTTGACAAAGCAGACATTTACCCTGTTTTATCTGCTCAGACATGGAACATGTTCAACTTGTCTTAGTGCAGAGGTTATTTATTATATATTACAAGTCAGATGCAGGACCAATCAAGAAAATAAAAGTAATTTACTCATGCAAGTTAATTAAACCTTTTCTGTAATACAAACAGATTATTTTCAGGGTGTAGAATTTTTCTCTGTATTGCAGTATGGGTTCATACATAATCCTGAAAGTATAAATTTTAAAGTGACTGATGACTTTATGTAGACTGCTGGTATATGTTTCAACAATAGTAAAAATGAATATTAAGAGGTTTTGTTTTTTGTTTTTTTAAGATATTTTAAGGTAGTATTTGTCCTAAATACAGGACAGCTGTTTTCACTTGTATGAAAAACACAAAGATGTGGAAAATGTGTAGTTTTTGTTTTAACCTTATGATGTTTGCTCTTTTTTTAAAACTGTAAAACCAATATGCACGCTATTAAATTTCATGTAACATGTAACTGAAGCACAATCTATATCTGTTTAAACATAGCTCAGCTATAACCCTAACGGTACAATGGGTCACTGCTCAAGAGCATCGAAGGTACTTAAAAAATGTATTGTTTGACATTCTTGCTTGTGTACAATCAGTTGCTGTGGATGATGCAATGAGGTCAATAGTTACAAAGGCAGTGATGATCTGAAATAATGCTTTAATTCTAGATACCTGCTACAACTTATGTTATGGCCATCAGGCAGATGTAGTGGAAGCCCAGGCCCCCTGTGCATTATCTTCACACCAAGGTTATAATAGTTTTGGATTTTTAATTACAGTTTAGTTTTAATTAGTTTTGACTTTTTTTTCTCTTATTCAGTTAGTTTTAATTAGTTTTTAGAGCACGTTTGTTAGTTCTTATTAGTTATCGTTTTTTTTCTGAATGCTTAGTTTTAGTTTAGTTTAGTTTAGTTTTAGTATTAGTTTTAGTTATTTCATATATTTTATCTTCCTCATCATCCTATTCAAAGAAATTAGTGAGGCGTGGATATGGGTTACCCTGGAAACTTTATTTGGGGGTCGGGTTAGGGCGGCTCATGGACTGAGCAGAGACACAATGTACCGTACAATGTATAAATTCCCTATAGCAGGTTGAGGGGGGGGTGCAATCCATACACAACGTCACTTACGTGTAACAATGCGAAGATGTGCGAAGCATGAGAGGAGATGCAAAAAGCAGCCAGCAGTTAAAGCAGATAGAAACATATATAAACCAGCTAACCAGCAGTTAAAGCAGATAGAAACATATATAAACCAGCTAACCAGCAGTTAAAGCAGATACGAAACTATTATAAACCAGCTAACCAGCAGTTAAAGCAGATACAAAACTATTATAAACCAGCTAACCAGCAGTTAAAGCCGATAGGAACATATATAAACCAGCTAACCAGCAGTTAAAGCAGATACGAAACTATTATAAACCAGCTAACCAGCAGTTAAAGCAGATACGAAACTATTATAAACCAGCTAACCAGCAGTTAAAGCAGATAGGAACATATTATAAACCAGCTAACCACCAGTTAAAGCAGATAGGAACCTATTATAAACCAGCTAACCAGCAGTTAAAGCAGATAGGAACATATTATAAACCAGCTAACCAGCAGTTAAAGCAGATAGGAACATATTATAAACCAGCTAACCAGCAGTTAAAGCAGATAGAAACATATATAAACCAGCTAACCAGCAGTTAAAGCAGATAGAAACATATATGAACCAGCTAACCAGCAGTTAAAGCAGATAGGAACCTTTTACAAACCAGCTAACCAGCAGTTAAAGCAGACAGAAACATATATAAACCAGCTAACCAGCAGTTAAAGCAGATAGGAACCTATTATAAACCAGCTAACCAGCAATTAAAGCAGACAGAAACATATTACAAACCAGCTAACCAGCAGTTAAAGCAGATAGGAACCTATTATAAACCAGCTAACCAGCAATTAAAGCAGATAGGAACCTATTACAAACCAGATAACCAGCAGTTAAAGCAGATAGAAACATATATAAACCAGCAAACCAGCAGTTAAAGCAGATAGGAACCTATTATAAACCAGCTAACCAGCAGTTACAGAGATAGAAACATATATAAACCAGCTAACCAGCAGTTAAAGCAGATAGAAACATATTACAAACCAGCTAACCAGCAGTTAAAGCAGATTGAAACATATATAAACCAGCTAACCAGCAGTTAAAGCAGAAAGGAACATATTATAAAACCAGCTAATCAGCAATTAAAGCAGATAGAAACATATTACAAACCAGCTAACCAGCAGTTAAAACAGATAGGAACATATTATAAACCAGCTAACCAGCAGTTAAAGCAGACAGGAACATATTATAAACCAGCTAACCAACAGTTAAAGCAGATAGGAACGTATTATAAACCAGCTAACCAGCAGTTAAAGCAGATAGAAACATATATAAACCAGCTAACCAGCAGTTAAAGCAGATAGAAACATATATAAACCAGCTAACCAGCAGTTAAAACAGATAGGAACCTATTATAAACCAGCAAACCAGCAGTTAAAGCAGATAGGAACATAGGGCTGCTCGATTATAGGAAAAAAAATAATCACGATTATTTTAGCAATAATTGAAATCACGATTATTAAAAACGATTATTTGTTAACATTAAAGTTGTTTATTTTTTTCTAGCAAAACAATGTAAAATATACTCTTTAAACATAAATAAAGCTTTTAACCACTAAAACAAAGTATGTTCACTTTTGTACGAAACAAAAAAATCTTTGAATGCAATAAGTGTACTGTAAATTCAAGTATGTTTCCTTTTGTAAATAAATAGTGCACTGTAATTAAACTGCTATAGACCTGCCATAGAACTGCAGCAATAAAAAAAAAAAAAAAAAAACTCACGTAAGGTGCAAATTATAAATTCCAGTATGTTCAATGTAGTATGAAACAGTAAATTTAGTGGCGTGCCGTGAGGTTTCAGTTCAGGCCTTCTGTTTACATCAGCCATCTAGAATACGCACGCTAGGGTTATACAGGTTAGGGTTAGGTTAATACGGGAGTTGCAGCATAAAGAGATTCGGAGACTGAAGATTGCATTGCGGGCGAAGTTGTAAACGGAGTTGTTTTTATGTGTTTTAGTTTTTCATAAGATTATGATAAAGGTGGCGGTGGTTAAACTTTAAATGGTTAAAAAGGTTTGTTGTGTTACCGGTCGGTGCGGACACAACTACGAAACACTTTGTGCACGTGCTGTGTTTTTGCTCTTCGTCTTCTTCATCAAACCCAAAGTGATTCCATACAATTGAATTTGACTTGCCTTTTTTGTTTACCAAGCACTTCTGCTGTGATTCTCTTGCCGTTTTTCCAGGTCACTAGGTACAACTGTCCTCTTGGGGTGGACCTGCCGGCTAGCTGGCAGCAGTAGCTTAGAGGGGGGCGGGGCAGAGCAGCTCATGGGAGCTTGCATGCGCGTGAATTAAACAACTCAAAATTAATAATCGTTTTTTCTCGATTACATAATTTTTGTAATCGTTGCGTGTAATAATCGAAATCGTAATCGAATTTCGATTAATTGCACAACCATATAGGAACATATTATAAACCAGCTAACCAGCAGTTAAAGCAGATAGGAACCTATTATAAACCAGCTAACCAGCAATTAAAGCAGATAGGAACCTATTACAAACCAGCTAACCAGCAGTTAAAGCAGACAGAAACATATATAAACCAGCTAACCAGCAGTTAAAGCAGATACGAACATATTATAAACCAGCTAACCAGCAGTTAAAGCAGATAGAAACATATATAAACCAGCTAACCAGCAGTTAAAGCAGATAGGAACCTATTATAAACCAGCTAACCAGCAGTTAAAGCAGATAGGAACCTATTATAAACCAGCTAACCAGCAATTAAAGCAGATAGAAACATATTAAAAACCAGCTAACCAGCAGTTAAAGCAGATAGGAACCTATTATAAACCAGCTAACCAGCAGTTAAAGCAGATAGGAACCTATTATAAACCAGCTAACCAGCAATTAAAGCAGATAGAAACATATTACAAACCAGCTAACCAGCAATTAAAGCAGATATGAACCTATTACAAACCAGATAACCAGCAGTTAAAGCAGATAGAAACATATATAAACCAGCTAACCAGCAGTTAAAGCAGATAGGAACCTATTATAAACCAGCTAACCAGTAGTTAAAGCAGATAGAAACATATATAAACCAGCTAACCAGCAGTTAAAGCAGATAGGAACCTATTACAAACCAACTAACCAGCAGTTAAAGCAGATAGGAACCTATTATAAACCAGCTAACCAGCAGTTAAAGCAGATAGGAACCTATTATAAACCAGCTAACCAGCAATTAAAGCAGATAGAAACATATTAAAAACCAGCTAACCAGCAATTAAAGCAGATATGAACCTATTACAAACCAGATAACCAGCAGTTAAAGCAGATAGAAACATATATAAACCAGCTAACCAGCAGTTAAAGCAGATAGGAACCTATTATAAACCAGCTAACCAGTAGTTAAAGCAGATAGAAACATATATAAACCAGCTAACCAGCAGTTAAAGCAGATAGGAACCTATTACAAACCAACTAACCAGCAGTTAAAGCAGATAGGAACCTATTATAAACCAGCAAACCAGCAATTAAAGCAGATATGAACCTATTACAAACCAGATAACCAGCAGTTAAAGCAGATAGAAACATACATAAACCAGCTAACCAGCAGTTAAAGCAGATAGGAACCTATTATAAACCAGCTAACTAGCAGTTAAAGCAGATAGAAACATATATAAACCAGCTAACCAGCAGTTAAAGCAGATAGGAACAGGGCTCAAAATTAACTTTTTGACCTAGGAGCACTGTGCTCCTAAGCCTAAAAAGTTAGGAGCACAGGCTAAAATCTAGGCGCACCACTATTATATAAAAAATTTGGAGAACAAGCAAAACTCTTGGCCATACCAAGTAATATTCCTATTAGGGCTGCACGATTTTGGCAAAAAAAAAAAATCCCGATTTTTTCCTCTAAAAACTCGATTTTCGATTTTGATTTCGATTTTTGGGTAAAACTACAAAAGACAACAGAAGTCAGCATGTCGTTTTCGTGAGCAGCCCACAATGCAAGGCACTGCTGTGACCTCAAATCTGTGATGGTATCATGTGATGAACCCCCAGAAGTTTATTTTTTCTTAATTAAATCTTTATTGAATGAAATAGAGTATACAAACAATGTATGCAACAAGAAAATAACATAAGTTTGCCAGGGGGAATACACAATAATACAATGTCCAAATCAGAGCAAATACTTATGTTTTTTATAGCCTTTTTGTTTCCAGATTTAACTAACAGCTTTAAATAAAGTTCAACATCTTTCAAAAAATAAATAATATTTGTTTTTGTGTTACAGAACTTACATTTGTGAATGAAAAATTTAGCAAGAGGACTAAATTAATTATTTAAATTTTTTTAATATATATATATGTGTGTGTGTGTTGTTGTTGTTTTTTTTTTTTTAATTTTATTTAATTTTATTTTTTTTCCCTGGGTATCTGGGCCCACAGAAGTGATACCAATGTAAGTCAGTGACAGGCATCAGTCGTGCGTGCGTGCGTGCGTGGACCAGGTTAATATAAGTGATCCACATGCGGTTCTGTTTAAACTGAGGGATCCGTGCGTGGAACAGACTGACCCAGGACACGCTGGAGGGATTCTATCCTGGAGCGGGTGGATGTGTGTGGGCAGGGGGCTGTCTGGGCTCCTCTGCTGAGGCTGATGACCCCGAGACCCGGACCCGGATCAGAAGAAGACAGTACGGTACGGATCCGGGACAACGGAAGATGAGTGATCCGCATGCAGTTCTATTTCAGTTGCGGGATCCATGCGTGAAGCCACGGCTTACATTGCTATAAGTACTGCGGGCTCATGAACACATTTAAAGTCCGGCCATTGCACGGAGTTCTGTGAAAGACCGCTGTCACTGATAGGAGGAGGAGCCTACGGGAGCCCGCAAGCGCACGGCCCGCAGGCACGAGAGAGATGAAATCGATTTTACGATTTCCCTTTTTTAAAAATCGTCCTAATTAAAAAATCCGATTTCGATTTAAAATCGATTAATCGTGCAGCCCTAATTCCTGTATGTATTTAAGCAATGTTAAAAACCTAGAATAAAGTATTTGAATAGAGTATGAAAGAAAAAGCTTACATTGACAAAGGTGCAAAACAATTGTCAATGTGTGGTATATACTTTAGTTAGTTCTTGGAGAAGAAAGACGAATCACACCATTATTTGCAACAACCAACTTTTTTGTTTCATGGCCTAAAGACCCTTAGTTACTGTGGTCTACACCACACCTGAAGTCAAATCTCCTTGACCTGGTGCCAGAGTGCAGGTACTTCCTGACCGCTGGCAGTGCATCGAAGTCATGCAGTGTTGGACCATCCGCAGAGATGCGCACGCGAGGGGGCGGGGACCAGATTTTCCGCTTCAGTCAGCGGGGTGTGGAGCTTGTTTATTTTCAGCTGACGAGTTACTTCTGAAGCCATTATTCTAGGCGCACGTTTTAATTTTCGCTCATTTTTTTATTGGCGCACCGTGCGATCGTAATCTCAAAAACAGTCGCACTACCGAAATTCTCAGGCGCATGCGACCGTAATTCAGTCGCAGTCACGAGCCCTGAGGAACCTATTACAAACCAGCAAACCAGCAGTTAAAGCAGATAGGAACATATTATAAACCAGCTAACCAGCAGTTAAAGCAGATAGGAACATATTATAAACCAGCTAATCAGCAGTTAAAGCAGATAGGAACATATTATAACCCAGCTAACCAGCAGTTAAAGCAGATAGGAACATATTATAAACGAGCTAACCAGCAGTTAAAGCAGATAGGAACCTATTACAAACCAGCAAACCAGCAGTTAAAGCAGATAGGAACCTATTATAAACCAGCTAACCAGCAATTAAAGCAGATAGAAACATATTACAAACCAGCTAACCAGCAGTTAAAGCAGATAGGAACATATTATAAACCAGCTAACCAGCAGTTAAAGCAGATAGGAACATATTATAAACCAGCTAACCAGCAATTAAAGCAGATAGAAACATATTACAAACCAGCTAACCAGCAGTTAAAGCAGATAGGAGCCTATTACAAACCAGCTAACCAGCAATTAAAGCAGATAGGAACCTATTACAAACCAGCTAACCAGTCTTTAAAGCAGATAGGAACATATTATAAACCAGCTAACCAGTAGTTAAAGCAGATAGGAACATATTATAAACCAGCTAACCAGCAATTAAAGCAGATAGGAACCTATTACAAACCAGCTAACCAGAAGTTAAAGCAGATATGAACATATTATAAACCAGCTAACCAGCAGTTAAAGCAGACAGAAACATATATAAACCAGCTAACCAGCAGTTAAAGCAGATACGAACATATTATAAACCAGCTAACCAGCAGTTAAAGCAGATAGAAACATATATAAACCAGCTAACCAGCAGTTAAAGCAGATAGGAACCTATTATAAACCAGCTAACCAGCAGTTAAAGCAGATAGAAACATATATAAACCAGCTAACCAGCAGTTAAAGCAGATAGGAACCTATTATAAACCAGCTAACCAGCAGTTAAAGCAGATAGAAACATATTACAAACCAGCTAACCAGTTTTTAAAGCAGATAGGAACATATTATAAACCAGCTAACCAGTAGTTAAAGCAGATAGGAACATATTATAAACCAGCTAACCAGCAATTAAAGCAGATAGGAACCTATTACAAACCAGCTAACCAGAAGTTAAAGCAGATATGAACATATTATAAACCAGCTAACCAGCAGTTAAAGCAGATAGGAACATATTATAAACCAGCTAACCAGCAGTTAAAGCAGATAGGAACATATTATGAACCAGCTAACCAGCAATTAAAGCAGATAGAAACATATTACAAATCAGCTAACCAGCAGTTAAAGCAGATAGGAGCCTATTACAAACCACCTAACCAGCAATTAAAGCAGATAGGAACCTATTACAAACCAGCTAACCAGTTTTTAAAGCAGATAGGAACATATTATAAACCAGCTAACCAGTAGTTAAAGCAGATAGGAACATATTACAAACCAGCTAACCAGAAGTTAAAGCAGATATGAACATATTATAAACCAGCTAACCAGCAGTTAAAGCAGACAGAAACATATATAAACCAGCTAACCAGCAGTTAAAGCAGATACGAACATATTATAAACCAGCTAACCAGCAGTTAAAGCAGATAGAAACATATATAAACCAGCTAACCAGCAGTTAAAGCAGATAGGAACCTATTATAAACCAGCTAACCAGCAGTTAAAGCAGATAGAAACATATATAAACCAGCTAACCAGCAGTTAAAGCAGATAGGAACCTATTATAAACCAGCTAACCAGCAGTTAAAGCAGATAGAAACATATTACAAACCAGCTAACCAGTTTTTAAAGCAGATAGGAACATATTATAAACCAGCTAACCAGTAGTTAAAGCAGATAGGAACATATTATAAACCAGCTAACCAGCAATTAAAGCAGATAGGAACCTATTACAAACCAGCTAACCAGAAGTTAAAGCAGATATGAACATATTATAAACCAGCTAACCAGCAGTTAAAGCAGATAGGAACATATTATAAACCAGCTAACCAGCAGTTAAAGCAGATAGGAACATATTATGAACCAGCTAACCAGCAATTAAAGCAGATAGAAACATATTACAAATCAGCTAACCAGCAGTTAAAGCAGATAGGAGCCTATTACAAACCACCTAACCAGCAATTAAAGCAGATAGGAACCTATTACAAACCAGCTAACCAGTTTTTAAAGCAGATAGGAACATATTATAAACCAGCTAACCAGTAGTTAAAGCAGATAGGAACATATTACAAACCAGCTAACCAGAAGTTAAAGCAGATATGAACATATTATAAACCAGCTAACCAGCAGTTAAAGCAGACAGAAACATATATAAACCAGCTAACCAGCAGTTAAAGCAGATACGAACATATTATAAACCAGCTAACCAGCAGTTAAAGCAGATAGGAACATGTTATAAACCAGCTAACCAGCAGTTAAAGCAGATAGGAACCTATTATAAACCAGCAAACCAGCAGTTAAAGCAGATAGGAATCTATTACAAACCAGCTAACCAGCAGTTAAAGCAGATAGAAACATATATAAACCAGCTAACCAGCAGTTAAAGCAGATAGGAACCTATTATAAACCAGCTAACCAGCAATTAAAGCAGATAGAAACATATTAAAAACCAGCTAACCAGCAGTTAAAGCAGATAGGAACCTATTATAAACCAGCAAACCAGCAATTAAAGCAGAAATGAACCTATTACAAACCAGATAACCAGCAGTTAAAGCAGATAGAAACATATATAAACGAGCTAACCAGCAGTTAAAGCAAATAGGAACCTATTATAAACCAGCTAACCAGTAGTTAAAGCAGATAGGAACATATATAAACCAGCTAACCAGCAGTTAAAGCAGATAGGAACCTATTACAAACCAGCTAACCAGCAGTTAAAGCAGATAAAAACATATATAAACCAGCTAACCAGCAGTTAAAGCAGATAGGAACCTATTATAAACCAGCTAACCAGCAATTAAAGCAGATAGAAACATATTACAAACCAGCTAACCAGCAGTTAAAGCAGATAGGAACCTATTATAAACCAGCAAACCAGCAATTAAAGCAGATATGAACCTATTACAAACCAGATAACCAGCAGTTAAAGCAGATAGAAACATACATAAACCAGCTAACCAGCAGTTAAAGCAGATAGGAACCTATTACAAACCAGCTAACCAGCAGTTAAAGCAGATAGGAACCTATTATAAACCAGCTAACCAGCAATTAAAGCAGATAGAAACATATTACAAACCAGCTAACCAGCAGTTAAAGCAGATAGGAACATATTATAAACCAGCTAACCAGCAATTAAAGCAGATAGAAACATATTACAAACCAGCTAACCAGCAGTTAAAGCAGATAGGAACATATTATAAACCAGCTAACCAGCAATTAAAGCAGATAGAAACATATTATAAACCAGCTAACCAGCAGTTAAAGCAGATAGGAACATATTATAAACCAGCAAACCAGCAGTTAAAGCAGATAGGAACATATTATAAACCAGCTAACCAGCAGTTAAAGCAGATAGAAACATATATAAACCAGCTAACCAGCAGTTAAAGCAGATGGAAACATATATAAACCAGCTAACCAGCAGTTAAAGCAGATACGAACCTATTATAAACCAGCAAACCAGAAGTTAAAGCAGATACGAAACTATTATAAACCAGCAAACCAGCAGTTAAAGCCGATAGGAACATATATAAACCAGCTAACTAGCAGTTAAAGCAGATATGAAACTATTATAAACCAGCTAACCAGCAGTTAAAGCAGATAGAAACATATTACAAACCAGCTAACCAGCACTTAAAGCAGATAGGAACATATTAAAAACCAGCTAACCAGCAGTTAAAGCAGATAGGAACCTATTATAAACCAGCAAACCAGCAATTAAAGCAGAAATGAACCTATTACAAACCAGATAACCAGCAGTTAAAGCAGATAGAAACATATATAAACGAGCTAACCAGCAGTTAAAGCAAATAGGAACCTATTATAAACCAGCTAACCAGTAGTTAAAGCAGATAGGAACATATATAAACCAGCTAACCAGCAGTTAAAGCAGATAGGAACCTATTACAAACCAGCTAACCAGCAGTTAAAGCAGATAAAAACATATATAAACCAGCTAACCAGCAGTTAAAGCAGATAGGAACCTATTATAAACCAGCTAACCAGCAATTAAAGCAGATAGAAACATATTACAAACCAGCTAACCAGCAGTTAAAGCAGATAGGAACCTATTATAAACCAGCAAACCAGCAATTAAAGCAGATATGAACCTATTACAAACCAGATAACCAGCAGTTAAAGCAGATAGAAACATACATAAACCAGCTAACCAGCAGTTAAAGCAGATAGGAACCTATTACAAACCAGCTAACCAGCAGTTAAAGCAGATAGGAACCTATTATAAACCAGCTAACCAGCAATTAAAGCAGATAGAAACATATTACAAACCAGCTAACCAGCAGTTAAAGCAGATAGGAACATATTATAAACCAGCTAACCAGCAATTAAAGCAGATAGAAACATATTACAAACCAGCTAACCAGCAGTTAAAGCAGATAGGAACATATTATAAACCAGCTAACCAGCAATTAAAGCAGATAGAAACATATTATAAACCAGCTAACCAGCAGTTAAAGCAGATAGGAACATATTATAAACCAGCAAACCAGCAGTTAAAGCAGATAGGAACATATTATAAACCAGCTAACCAGCAGTTAAAGCAGATAGAAACATATATAAACCAGCTAACCAGCAGTTAAAGCAGATGGAAACATATATAAACCAGCTAACCAGCAGTTAAAGCAGATACGAACCTATTATAAACCAGCAAACCAGAAGTTAAAGCAGATACGAAACTATTATAAACCAGCAAACCAGCAGTTAAAGCCGATAGGAACATATATAAACCAGCTAACTAGCAGTTAAAGCAGATATGAAACTATTATAAACCAGCTAACCAGCAGTTAAAGCAGATAGAAACATATTACAAACCAGCTAACCAGCACTTAAAGCAGATAGGAACATATTATAAACCAGCTAGCCAGCAGTTAAAGCAGATAGGAACATATTATAAACCAGCTAACCAGCAATTAAAGCAGATAGGAACCTATTACAAACCAGCTAACCAGCAGTTAAAGCAGATATGAACATATTATAAACCGGCTAACCAGCAGTTAAAGCAGACAGAAACATATATAAACCAGCTAACCAGCAGTTAAAGCAGATACGAACATATTATAAACCAGCTAACCAGCAGTTAAAGCAGATAGAAACATATATAAACCAGCTAACCAGCAGTTAAAGCAGATAGGAACCTATTACAAACCAGTTAACCAGCAGTTAAAGCAGATAGAAACATATATAAACCAGCTAACCAGCAGTAAAAGCAGATAGGAACCTATTATAAACCAGCTAACCAGCAATTAAAGCAGATAGAAACATATTAAAAACCAGCTAACCAGCAGTTAAAGCAGATAGGAACCTATTATAAACCAGCAAACCAGAAATTAAAGCAGATATGAACCTATTACAAACCAGAAAACCAGCAGTTAAAGCAGATAGAAATATATATAAACCAGCTAACCAGCAGTTAAAGCAGATAGGAACATATTATAAACCAGCTAACCAGCAGTTAAAGCAGATAGGAATATATTATAAACCAGCTAACCAGCAGTTAAAGCAGATAGAAACATATATAAACCAGCTAACCAGCAGTTAAAGCAGATACGAAACTATTATAAACCAGCAAACCAGCAGTTAAAGCCGATAGGAACATATATAAACCACCTAACCAGCAGTTAAAGCAGATATGAAACTATTATAAACCAGCTAACCATCAGTTAAAGCAGATAGAAACATATTAAAAAACCAGCTAACCAGCACTTAAACCAGATAGGAACATATTATAAACCAGCTAACCAGCAGTTAAAGCAGATATGAAACTATTATAAACCAGCTAACCAGCAGTTAAAGCAGATAGAAACATATTACAAACCAGCTAACCAGCACTTAAAGCAGATAGGAACATATTATAAACCAGCTAACCAGCAGTTAAAGCAGATAGGAACATATTATAAACCAGCTAACCAGCAGTTAAAGCATATAGGAACCTATTACAAACCAGCTAACCAGCAGTTAAAACAGATATGAACATATTATAAACCGGCTAACCAGCAGTTAAAGCAGACAGAAACATATATAAACCAGCTAACCAGCAGTTAAAGCAGATACGAACATATTATAAACCAGCTAACCAGCAGTTAAAGCAGATAGAAACATATATAAACAAGCTAACCAGCAGTTAAAGCAGATAGGAACCTATTACAAACCAGCTAACCAGCAGTTAAAGCAGATAGAAACATATATAAACCAGCTAACCAGCAGTTAAAGCAGATAGAAACCTATTATAAACCAGCTAACCAGCAGTTAAAGCAGATAGGAACATATTATAAACCAGCTAACCAGCAGTTCAAGCAGATAGGAACATATTATAAACCAGCTAACCAGCAGTTAAAGCAGATAGGAACATATTATAAACCAGCAACCCAGCAGTTAAAGCAGATAGAAACATATATAAACCAGCTAACCAGCAGATAAAGCAGATACGAAACTATTATAAACCAGCAAACCAGCAGTTAAAGCAGATACGAAACTATTATAAACCAGCAAACCAGCAGTTAAAGCCGATAGGAACATATATAAACCACCTAACCAGCAGGTAAAGCAGATATGAAACTATTATAAACCAGCTAACCAGCAGTTAAAGCAGATACGAACCTATTACAAACCAGCTAACCAGCTAACCAGCAGTTAAAGCAGATAGAAACATATATAAACCAGCTAACCAGCAGTTAAAGTAGATAGGAACCTATTGTAAACCAGCTAACCAGCAATTAAAGCAGATAGAAACATATTACAAACCAGCTAACCAGCAGTTAAAGCAGATAGGAACATATTATAAACCAGCTAACCAGCAGTTAAAGCAGATAGGAACATATTATAAACCAGCTAACCAGCAATTAAAGCAGATAGAAACATATTACAAACCAGCTAACCAGCAGTTAAAGCAGATAGGAACATGTTATAAACCAGCTAACCAGCAGTTAAAGCAGATAGGAACATATTATAAACCAGCAAACCAGCAATTAAAGCAGATAGGAACCTATTACAAACCAGCTAACCAGAAGTTAAAGCAGATATGAACATATTATAAACCAGCTAACCAGCAGTTAAAGCAGATAGGAACATATTATAAACCAGCTAACCAGCAGTTAAAGCAGATAGGAACATATTATGAACCAGCTAACCAGCAATTAAAGCAGATAGAAACATATTACAAATCAGCTAACCAGCAGTTAAAGCAGATAGGAGCCTATTACAAACCACCTAACCAGCAATTAAAGCAGATAGGAACCTATTACAAACCAGCTAACCAGTTTTTAAAGCAGATAGGAACATATTATAAACCAGCTAACCAGTAGTTAAAGCAGATAGGAACATATTACAAACCAGCTAACCAGAAGTTAAAGCAGATATGAACATATTATAAACCAGCTAACCAGCAGTTAAAGCAGACAGAAACATATATAAACCAGCTAACCAGCAGTTAAAGCAGATACGAACATATTATAAACCAGCTAACCAGCAGTTAAAGCAGATAGAAACATATATAAACCAGCTAACCAGCAGTTAAAGCAGATAGGAACCTATTATAAACCAGCTAACCAGCAGTTAAAGCAGATAGAAACATATATAAACCAGCTAACCAGCAGTTAAAGCAGATAGGAACCTATTATAAACCAGCTAACCAGCAGTTAAAGCAGATAGAAACATATTACAAACCAGCTAACCAGTTTTTAAAGCAGATAGGAACATATTATAAACCAGCTAACCAGTAGTTAAAGCAGATAGGAACATATTATAAACCAGCTAACCAGCAATTAAAGCAGATAGGAACCTATTACAAACCAGCTAACCAGAAGTTAAAGCAGATATGAACATATTATAAACCAGCTAACCAGCAGTTAAAGCAGATAGGAACATATTATAAACCAGCTAACCAGCAGTTAAAGCAGATAGGAACATATTATGAACCAGCTAACCAGCAATTAAAGCAGATAGAAACATATTACAAATCAGCTAACCAGCAGTTAAAGCAGATAGGAGCCTATTACAAACCACCTAACCAGCAATTAAAGCAGATAGGAACCTATTACAAACCAGCTAACCAGTTTTTAAAGCAGATAGGAACATATTATAAACCAGCTAACCAGTAGTTAAAGCAGATAGGAACATATTACAAACCAGCTAACCAGAAGTTAAAGCAGATATGAACATATTATAAACCAGCTAACCAGCAGTTAAAGCAGACAGAAACATATATAAACCAGCTAACCAGCAGTTAAAGCAGATACGAACATATTATAAACCAGCTAACCAGCAGTTAAAGCAGATAGGAACATGTTATAAACCAGCTAACCAGCAGTTAAAGCAGATAGGAACCTATTATAAACCAGCAAACCAGCAGTTAAAGCAGATAGGAATCTATTACAAACCAGCTAACCAGCAGTTAAAGCAGATAGAAACATATATAAACCAGCTAACCAGCAGTTAAAGCAGATAGGAACCTATTATAAACCAGCTAACCAGCAATTAAAGCAGATAGAAACATATTAAAAACCAGCTAACCAGCAGTTAAAGCAGATAGGAACCTATTATAAACCAGCAAACCAGCAATTAAAGCAGAAATGAACCTATTACAAACCAGATAACCAGCAGTTAAAGCAGATAGAAACATATATAAACGAGCTAACCAGCAGTTAAAGCAAATAGGAACCTATTATAAACCAGCTAACCAGTAGTTAAAGCAGATAGGAACATATATAAACCAGCTAACCAGCAGTTAAAGCAGATAGGAACCTATTACAAACCAGCTAACCAGCAGTTAAAGCAGATAAAAACATATATAAACCAGCTAACCAGCAGTTAAAGCAGATAGGAACCTATTATAAACCAGCTAACCAGCAATTAAAGCAGATAGAAACATATTACAAACCAGCTAACCAGCAGTTAAAGCAGATAGGAACCTATTATAAACCAGCAAACCAGCAATTAAAGCAGATATGAACCTATTACAAACCAGATAACCAGCAGTTAAAGCAGATAGAAACATACATAAACCAGCTAACCAGCAGTTAAAGCAGATAGGAACCTATTACAAACCAGCTAACCAGCAGTTAAAGCAGATAGGAACCTATTATAAACCAGCTAACCAGCAATTAAAGCAGATAGAAACATATTACAAACCAGCTAACCAGCAGTTAAAGCAGATAGGAACATATTATAAACCAGCTAACCAGCAATTAAAGCAGATAGAAACATATTACAAACCAGCTAACCAGCAGTTAAAGCAGATAGGAACATATTATAAACCAGCTAACCAGCAATTAAAGCAGATAGAAACATATTATAAACCAGCTAACCAGCAGTTAAAGCAGATAGGAACATATTATAAACCAGCAAACCAGCAGTTAAAGCAGATAGGAACATATTATAAACCAGCTAACCAGCAGTTAAAGCAGATAGAAACATATATAAACCAGCTAACCAGCAGTTAAAGCAGATGGAAACATATATAAACCAGCTAACCAGCAGTTAAAGCAGATACGAACCTATTATAAACCAGCAAACCAGAAGTTAAAGCAGATACGAAACTATTATAAACCAGCAAACCAGCAGTTAAAGCCGATAGGAACATATATAAACCAGCTAACTAGCAGTTAAAGCAGATATGAAACTATTATAAACCAGCTAACCAGCAGTTAAAGCAGATAGAAACATATTACAAACCAGCTAACCAGCACTTAAAGCAGATAGGAACATATTAAAAACCAGCTAACCAGCAGTTAAAGCAGATAGGAACCTATTATAAACCAGCAAACCAGCAATTAAAGCAGAAATGAACCTATTACAAACCAGATAACCAGCAGTTAAAGCAGATAGAAACATATATAAACGAGCTAACCAGCAGTTAAAGCAAATAGGAACCTATTATAAACCAGCTAACCAGTAGTTAAAGCAGATAGGAACATATATAAACCAGCTAACCAGCAGTTAAAGCAGATAGGAACCTATTACAAACCAGCTAACCAGCAGTTAAAGCAGATAAAAACATATATAAACCAGCTAACCAGCAGTTAAAGCAGATAGGAACCTATTATAAACCAGCTAACCAGCAATTAAAGCAGATAGAAACATATTACAAACCAGCTAACCAGCAGTTAAAGCAGATAGGAACCTATTATAAACCAGCAAACCAGCAATTAAAGCAGATATGAACCTATTACAAACCAGATAACCAGCAGTTAAAGCAGATAGAAACATACATAAACCAGCTAACCAGCAGTTAAAGCAGATAGGAACCTATTACAAACCAGCTAACCAGCAGTTAAAGCAGATAGGAACCTATTATAAACCAGCTAACCAGCAATTAAAGCAGATAGAAACATATTACAAACCAGCTAACCAGCAGTTAAAGCAGATAGGAACATATTATAAACCAGCTAACCAGCAATTAAAGCAGATAGAAACATATTACAAACCAGCTAACCAGCAGTTAAAGCAGATAGGAACATATTATAAACCAGCTAACCAGCAATTAAAGCAGATAGAAACATATTATAAACCAGCTAACCAGCAGTTAAAGCAGATAGGAACATATTATAAACCAGCAAACCAGCAGTTAAAGCAGATAGGAACATATTATAAACCAGCTAACCAGCAGTTAAAGCAGATAGAAACATATATAAACCAGCTAACCAGCAGTTAAAGCAGATGGAAACATATATAAACCAGCTAACCAGCAGTTAAAGCAGATACGAACCTATTATAAACCAGCAAACCAGAAGTTAAAGCAGATACGAAACTATTATAAACCAGCAAACCAGCAGTTAAAGCCGATAGGAACATATATAAACCAGCTAACTAGCAGTTAAAGCAGATATGAAACTATTATAAACCAGCTAACCAGCAGTTAAAGCAGATAGAAACATATTACAAACCAGCTAACCAGCACTTAAAGCAGATAGGAACATATTATAAACCAGCTAGCCAGCAGTTAAAGCAGATAGGAACATATTATAAACCAGCTAACCAGCAATTAAAGCAGATAGGAACCTATTACAAACCAGCTAACCAGCAGTTAAAGCAGATATGAACATATTATAAACCGGCTAACCAGCAGTTAAAGCAGACAGAAACATATATAAACCAGCTAACCAGCAGTTAAAGCAGATACGAACATATTATAAACCAGCTAACCAGCAGTTAAAGCAGATAGAAACATATATAAACCAGCTAACCAGCAGTTAAAGCAGATAGGAACCTATTACAAACCAGTTAACCAGCAGTTAAAGCAGATAGAAACATATATAAACCAGCTAACCAGCAGTAAAAGCAGATAGGAACCTATTATAAACCAGCTAACCAGCAATTAAAGCAGATAGAAACATATTAAAAACCAGCTAACCAGCAGTTAAAGCAGATAGGAACCTATTATAAACCAGCAAACCAGAAATTAAAGCAGATATGAACCTATTACAAACCAGAAAACCAGCAGTTAAAGCAGATAGAAATATATATAAACCAGCTAACCAGCAGTTAAAGCAGATAGGAACATATTATAAACCAGCTAACCAGCAGTTAAAGCAGATAGGAATATATTATAAACCAGCTAACCAGCAGTTAAAGCAGATAGAAACATATATAAACCAGCTAACCAGCAGTTAAAGCAGATACGAAACTATTATAAACCAGCAAACCAGCAGTTAAAGCCGATAGGAACATATATAAACCACCTAACCAGCAGTTAAAGCAGATATGAAACTATTATAAACCAGCTAACCATCAGTTAAAGCAGATAGAAACATATTAAAAAACCAGCTAACCAGCACTTAAACCAGATAGGAACATATTATAAACCAGCTAACCAGCAGTTAAAGCAGATATGAAACTATTATAAACCAGCTAACCAGCAGTTAAAGCAGATAGAAACATATTACAAACCAGCTAACCAGCACTTAAAGCAGATAGGAACATATTATAAACCAGCTAACCAGCAGTTAAAGCAGATAGGAACATATTATAAACCAGCTAACCAGCAGTTAAAGCATATAGGAACCTATTACAAACCAGCTAACCAGCAGTTAAAACAGATATGAACATATTATAAACCGGCTAACCAGCAGTTAAAGCAGACAGAAACATATATAAACCAGCTAACCAGCAGTTAAAGCAGATACGAACATATTATAAACCAGCTAACCAGCAGTTAAAGCAGATAGAAACATATATAAACAAGCTAACCAGCAGTTAAAGCAGATAGGAACCTATTACAAACCAGCTAACCAGCAGTTAAAGCAGATAGAAACATATATAAACCAGCTAACCAGCAGTTAAAGCAGATAGAAACCTATTATAAACCAGCTAACCAGCAGTTAAAGCAGATAGGAACATATTATAAACCAGCTAACCAGCAGTTCAAGCAGATAGGAACATATTATAAACCAGCTAACCAGCAGTTAAAGCAGATAGGAACATATTATAAACCAGCAACCCAGCAGTTAAAGCAGATAGAAACATATATAAACCAGCTAACCAGCAGATAAAGCAGATACGAAACTATTATAAACCAGCAAACCAGCAGTTAAAGCAGATACGAAACTATTATAAACCAGCAAACCAGCAGTTAAAGCCGATAGGAACATATATAAACCACCTAACCAGCAGGTAAAGCAGATATGAAACTATTATAAACCAGCTAACCAGCAGTTAAAGCAGATACGAACCTATTACAAACCAGCTAACCAGCTAACCAGCAGTTAAAGCAGATAGAAACATATATAAACCAGCTAACCAGCAGTTAAAGTAGATAGGAACCTATTGTAAACCAGCTAACCAGCAATTAAAGCAGATAGAAACATATTACAAACCAGCTAACCAGCAGTTAAAGCAGATAGGAACATATTATAAACCAGCTAACCAGCAGTTAAAGCAGATAGGAACATATTATAAACCAGCTAACCAGCAATTAAAGCAGATAGAAACATATTACAAACCAGCTAACCAGCAGTTAAAGCAGATAGGAACATGTTATAAACCAGCTAACCAGCAGTTAAAGCAGATAGGAACATATTATAAACCAGCAAACCAGCAATTAAAGCAGATAGGAACCTATTACAAACCAGCTAACCAGCAGTTGAAGCAGATAGGAACCTATTACAAACCAGCTAACCAGCAATTAAAGCAGATAGGAACATATTATAAACCAGCAAACCAGCAGTTAAAGCAGATAGGAACATATTATAAACCAGCTAACCAGCAATTAAAGCAGATAGAAAAATATTATAAACCAGCAAACCAGCAATTAAAGCAGATAGAAACAGATTACAAACCAGCTAACCAGCAGTTAAAGCAGATAGGAACATATTACAAACCAGCTAACCAGCAGTTAAAGCAGATAGGAACATATTATAAACCAGCTAACCAGCAGTTAAAGCAGATAGGAACCTATTACAAACCAGCTAACCAGCAGTTAAAACAGATATGAACATATTATAAACCGGCTAACCAGCAGTTAAAGCAGATAGAAACATATATAAACCAGCTAACCAGCAGTTAAAGCAGATACGAACATATTATAAACCAGCTAACCAGCAGTTAAAGCAGATAGAAACATATATAAACAAGCTAACCAGCAGTTAAAGCAGATAGGAACCTATTACAAACCAGCTAACCAGCAGTTAAAGCAGATAGAAACATATATAAACCAGCTAACCAGCAGTTAAAGCAGATAGGAACCTATTATAAACCAGCTAACCAGCAGTTAAAGCAGATAGGAACATATTATAAACCAGCTAACCAGCAGTTCAAGCAGATAGGAACATATTATAAACCAGCTAACCAGCAGTTAAAGCAGATAGGAACATATTATAAACCAGCAACCCAGCAGTTAAAGCAGATAGAAACATATATAAACCAGCTAACCAGCAGTTAAAGCAGATACGAAACTATTATAAACCAGCAAACCAGCAGTTAAAGCAGATACGAAACTATTATAAACCAGCAAACCAGCAGTTAAAGCCGATAGGAACATATATAAACCACCTAACCAGCAGTTAAAGCAGATATGAAACTATTATAAACCAGCTAACCAGCAGTTAAAGCAGATACGAACCTATTACAAACCAGCTAACCAGCAGTTAAAGCAGATGGAAACATATATAAACCAGCTAACCAGCAGTTAAAGTAGATAGGAACCTATTGTAAACCAGCTAACCAGCAATTAAAGCAGATAGAAACATATTACAAACCAGCTAACCAGCAGTTAAAGCAGATAGGAACATATTATAAACCAGCTAACCAGCAGTTAAAGCAGATAGGAACATATTATAAACCAGCTAACCAGCAATTAAAGCAGATAGAAACATATTACAAACCAGCTAACCAGCAGTTAAAGCAGATAGGAACATGTTATAAACCAGCTAACCAGCAGTTAAAGCAGATAGGAACATATTATAAACCAGCAAACCAGCAATTAAAGCAGATAGGAACCTATTACAAACCAGCTAACCAGCAGTTGAAGCAGATAGGAACCTATTACAAACCAGCTAACCAGCAATTAAAGCAGATAGGAACATATTATAAACCAGCTAACCAGCAGTTAAAGCAGATAGGAACATATTATAAACCAGCTAACCAGCAATTAAAGCAGATAGAAAAATATTATAAACCAGCAAACCAGCAATTAAAGCAGATAGAAACAGATTACAAACCAGCTAACCAGCAGTTAAAGCAGATAGGAACATATTACAAACCAGCTAACCAGCAGTTAAAGCAGATAGGAACATATTATAAACCAGCTAACCAGCATTTAAAGCAGATAGGAACATATTATAAACCAGCTAACCAGTAGTTAAAGCAGATAGGAACATATTATAAACCAGCTAACCAGCAATTAAAGCAGATAGGAACCTATTACAAACCAGCTAACCAGAAGTTAAAGCAGATATGAACATATTATAAACCAGCTAACCAGCAGTTAAAACAGACAGAAACATATATAAACCAGCTAACCAGCAGTTAAAGCAGATACGAACATATTATAAACCAGCTAACCAGTAGTTAAAGCAGATAGAAACATATATTAACCAGCTAACCAGCAGTTAAAGCAGATAGGAACCTATTATAAACCAGCTAACCAGCAGTTAAAGCAGATAGGAACCTATTACAAACCAGCTAACCAGCAGTTAAAGCAGATAGAAACATATATAAACCAGCTAACCAGCAGTTAAAGCAGATAGGAACCTATTATAAACCAGCTAACCAGCAATTAAAGCAGATAGAAACATATTAAAAACCAGCTAACCAGCAGTTAAAGCAGATAGGAACCTATTATAAACCAGCAAACCAGCAATTAAAGCAGAAATGAACCTATTACAAACCAGATAACCAGCAGTTAAAGCAAATAGGAACCAATTATAAACCAGCTAACCAGTAGTTAAAGCAGATAGGAACATATATAAACCAGCTAACCAGCAGTTAAAGCAGATAGGAACCTATTAAGAACCAGCTAACCAGCAGTTAAAGCAGATAAAAACATATATAAACCAGCTAACCAGCAGTTAAAGCAGATAGGAACATATTATAAACCAGCTAACCAGCAATTAAAGCAGATAGAAACATATTACAAACCAGCTAACCAGCAGTTAAAGCAGATAGGAACATATTATAAACCAGCAAACCAGCAGTTAAAGCAGATAGGAACATATTATAAACCAGCTAACCAGCAATTAAAGCAGATAGAAACATATTACAAACCAGCTAACCAGCAGTTAAAGCAGATAGGAACCTATTACAAACCAGCTAACCAGCAGTTAAAGCAGATAGGAACCTATTACAAACCAGCTAACCAGCAATTAACGCAGATAGGAACCTATTATAAACCAGCTAACCAGCAGTTGAAGCAGATAGAAACATATATTAACCAGCTAACCAGCAGTTAAAGCAGATAGGAACCTATTACAAACCAGCTAACCAGCAGTTAAAGCAGATAGAAACATTTATAAACCAGCTAATCAGCAGTTAAAGCAGATAGGAACCTATTATAAACCAGATAACCAGCAATTAAAGCAGATAGAAACATATTACAAACCAGCTAACCAGCAGTTAAAGCAGATAGGAACATATTATAAACCAGCTAACAAGCGGTTAAAGCAGATAGGAACATATTATAAACCAGCTAACCAGCAATTAAAGCAGATAGAAACATATTACAAATCAGCTAACCAGCAGTTAAAGCAGATAAGAACCTATTACAAACCAGCTAACCAGCAGTTAAAGCAGATAGGAACCTATTACAAACCAGCAAACCAGCAGTTAAAGCAGATAGGAACCTATTATAAACCAGCTAACCAGCAGTTAAAGCAGATAGAAACATATATAAACCAGCTAACCAGCAGTTAAAGCAGATATGAACCTATTGCAAACCAGCTAACCAGCAGTTAAAGCAGATAGAAACATATATAAACCAGCTAACCAGCAGTTAAAGCAGATAGGAACCTATTATAAACCAGCTAACCAGCATTAAAGCAGATAGAAACATATATAAACAAGCTAACCTGCAGTTAAAGCAGATAGGAACCTATTACAAACCAGCTAACCAGCAGTTAAAGCAGATAGGAACATATTATAAACCAGCTAACAAGCGGTTAAAGCAGATAGGAACATATTATAAACCAGCTAACCAGCAATTAAAGCAGATAGAAACATATTACAAATCAGCTAACCAGCAGTTAAAGCAGATAAGAACCTATTACAAACCAGCTAACCAGCAGTTAAAGCAGATAGGAACCTATTACAAACCAGCAAACCAGCAGTTAAAGCAGATAGGAACCTATTATAAACCAGCTAACCAGCAGTTAAAGCAGATAGAAACATATATAAACCAGCTAACCAGCAGTTAAAGCAGATATGAACCTATTGCAAACCAGCTAACCAGCAGTTAAAGCAGATAGAAACATATATAAACCAGCTAACCAGCAGTTAAAGCAGATAGGAACCTATTATAAACCAGCTAACCAGCATTAAAGCAGATAGAAACATATATAAACAAGCTAACCTGCAGTTAAAGCAGATAGGAACCTATTACAAACCAGCTAACCAGCAGTTAAAGCAGATAGAAACATATATAAACCAGCTAACCAGCAGTTAAAGCAGATAGGAACATATTATAAACCAGCTAACCAGCAATTAAAGCAGATAGAAACATATTACAAACCAGCTAACCAGCAGTTAAAGCAGATAGGAACATATTATAAACCAGCTAACCAGCAGTTAAAGCAGATAGGAACATATTATAATCCAGCTAACCAGCAATTAAAGCAGATAGGAACCTATTACAAACCAGCTAACCAGCAGTTAAAGCAGATAGGAACCTATTATAAACCAGCTAACCAGCAGTTAAAGCAGATAGAAACATATATAAACCAGCTAACCAGGAGTTAAAGCAGATAGGAACCTATTACAAACCAGCTAACCAGCAGTTAAAGCAGATAGAAACATATATAAACCAGTTAACCAGCAGTTAAAGCAGATAGGAACCTATTATAAACCAGCTAACAAGCAGTTAAAGCAGATAGGAACATTTTATAAACCAGCTAACCAGCAGTTAAAGCAGATAGGAACCTATTACAAACCAGCTAACCAGCAGTTAAAGCAGATAGAAACATATATAAACCAGCTAACCAGCAGTTAAAGCAGATAGAAACATATTACAAACAGGCTAACCAGCACTTAAAGCAGATAGGAACATATTATAAACCAGCTAACCAGCAGTTAAAGCAGACAGGAACATATTATAAACCAGCTAACCAGCAGTTAAAGCAGATGGAAACATATATAAACCAGCTAACCAGCAGTTAAAGCAGATACGAACCTATTATAAACCAGCTAACCAGCAGTTAAAGCAGACAGGAACATATTATAAACCAGCTAACCAGCAGTTAAAGCAGATAGGAACATATTATAAACCAGCTAACTAGCAGTTAAAGCAGATAGAAACATATATAAACCAGCTAACCAGCAGTTAAAGCAGATACGAAACTATTATAAACCAGCTAACCAGCAGTTAAAGCAGATACGAAACTATTATAAACCAGCTAACCAGCAGTTAAAGCCGATGGGAACATATATAAACCAGCTAACCAGCAGCTAAAGCAGATAGGAAACTATTATGAACCAGCTAACCAGCAGTTAAAGCAGATAGAAACATATTACAAACCAGCTAACCAGCACTTAAAGCAGATAGGAACATATTATAAACCAGCTAACCAGCAGTTAAAGCAGATAGGAACATATTATAAACCAGCTAATCAGCAATTAAAGCAGATAGGAACCTATTACAAACCAGCTAACCAGCAGTTAAAGCAGATATGAACATATTATAAACCGGCTAACCAGCAGTTAAAGCAGAAAGAAACATATATAAACCAGCTAACCAGATGTTAAAGCAGATACGAACATATTATAAACCAGCTAACCAGCAGTTAAAGCAGATAGGAACCTATTACAAACCAGCTAACCAGCAGTTAAAGCAGATAGAAACATATATAAACCAGCTAACCAGCAGTTAAAGCAGATAGGAACCTATTATAAACCAGCAAACCAGCAATTAAAGCAGATAGAAACATGTTAAAAACCAGCTAACCAGCAGTTAAAGCAGATAGGAACCTATTATAAACCAGCAAACCAGCAATTAAAGCAGATATTAACCTATTACAAACCAGATAACCAGCAGTTAAAGCAGATAGAAACATATATAAACCAGCTAACCAGCAGTTAAAGCAGATAGGAACCTATTATAAACCAGCTAACCAGTAGTTAAAGCAGATATAAACATATATAAACCAGCTAACCAGCAGTTAAAGCAGATAGGAACCTATTACAAACCAGCTAACCAGCAGTTAAAGCAGATAAAAACATATATAAACCAGCTAACCAGCAGTTAAAGCAGATAGGAACCTATTATAAACCAGCAAACCAGCAATTAAAGCAGATATGAACCTATTACAAACCAGAAAACCAGCAGTTAAAGCAGATAGAAACATATTATAAACCAGCTAACCAGCAGTTAAAGCAGAGAGGAACATATTATAAACCAGCAAACCAGCAGTTAAAGCAGATAGGAACATATTATAAACCAGCTAACCAGCAGTTAAAGCAGATAGGAACATATTATAAATCAGCTAACCAGCAGTTAAAGCCGATAGGAACATATATAAACCAGCTAACCAGCAGTTAAAGCAGATAGAAACATATATAAACCAGCTAACCAGCAGTTAAAGCAGATGGAAACATATATAAACCAGCTAACCAGCAGTTAAAGCAGATGGAAACATATATAAACCAGCATACCAGCAGTTAAAGCAGAGAGGATCCTATTATAAACCAGCTAACCAGCAGTTAAAGCAGATAGGAACCTATTACAAACCAGCTAACCAGCAGTTAAAGCAGATAGAAACATATATAAACCACTTATAAACATATATAACCCAGTCCATCATCAGTAAACCACACCTTAGCAGATATCTCATCTCTTAATCATCTTCAGTTCCATTATTAAGCCAACTTTGCTTCAGTTCAGTTCAGCTAGCTGTAGCTAGTAACATCAAACGTTTTTTAACATTCTAACAGGTTCCATACCTGTGTAATTGGATTAGTTTTCATCCTCCTCTTTTCTCCTCTTCTAAACTGTGCAGTTCAGGGCTTGGAAGGCCTCTTCATGATGATAAACTCTCCAGTTTTAACCTGGATGCTAGTTCAACACTGACTCTGTCCTTTAGCTCTGCTCTGTCACTGTCACTCACGCGCACACACACGGTACGCCAAAAAAAAAAAAAAAAAAAAAAAAAAAAAACCCGACCCATGTATCACTACAGTAGACCCCAGACAGGACTGTGCTGCTGTGTCCCAGCTTTAGTCTGTATGTTCCAGGTAGAGTGTGGACCAGAAGACGACTGGAAACCACCAGTGACCAGACATGACAGACTGTGTAGTGTTGTATGATGTCACCAGCTCAAACTGCTGGAGCCAAATAAATCAATTTGATATCAATCTGACATTGACAAAGACGAAAACGACGGGAATTGTATCCATAATTTTTATACGTTTTAGTTAGTTTTTTTAGCTCACGATACAGTTTCAGTTAGTTATCGTTTTTTTCTTTTAATTAGAGTTTTTATTAATTTCAGTTAACGAAAATGTTTTTTCAATTTTAGTTTTCGTCATTTCGTTCGTTTTCGTTAACGATAATAACCTTGCTTCACACATTTCCCTGTCCTTACCTTACCTTATGGGTTAGGGGGGGTGCGGTTCATAAATAGCATTACTTATGCTAGTGAAAAACAAAACTGAAACTTAACATGTTTTCAAAATCTGACTCCCGACATGTCTTTGTTATACAGCGGATCTACACGAAATTTTCACAACTTCTAACCTGTATCCACTGGACCCCCTCCACTACTTCATGTTCCCCCCACAAATGCTGGGCCCCATGAATTTGTCATGTTTACCCCCACTTATGAGTGCCCCAGAGCAGTGCACACATTGAACATTTGTAATAACTTTTGAACAATGTAAAATGATCATCTCCCAGAAATTTTGTTTCAAATTTGTAGAATAAAACATTTTATGTCCAAAATAAATCTTATTACCTCCACCAGGAGGTACTGTGATCACTTTGCTTTGTGTGTTTACGTGTTTGTTTGTTTGTTTGTTTGCATGATAACTCAAAAAGTTATGGACGGATTTTCATGAAATTTTCAGGAACTGTTGATACTGGCACAAGGAACAACTGATTACATTTTGGTGGTGATCGGGAGGGGCAGATCTGTCTTGGCGGAGGTCTGCGCTCTTTGAGTGCTTTTCTTGTTAAGTATCATCTATCACAAATCCTACTAGGACAGATTGAAATTTTAGTTTGTCCTAGGACAAACTGAAATCCTATCTGTCCTAGGGTTAGGGTTAGGTTTAGGGTTAGGGTTAGGGGGGGATGGGGGTGGGGGTGGGGGGGTGGGTTAGGGGGTTTGGGTTAGGGTTAATCTTCAGATCCTAATTGCTTGTAGGATTTCAGTTTGTTCTAGGACAAACTAAAATTCCTATCTGTCCTAGTAGGATTATGAATCCTACTGGATTTCAATCTCTACTGTGACATAGTGACTCCGATATGGACATCTCAGATAATGTCAGTTTTTTTGGGACACCCTGTATGTGTGTGTGTGTGTGTGTGTGTGTGTGTGTGTGTGCAGGGTGTGATCTGTAAAAAACACGGGGGGGGGATTTGTTTTGTTGTCGGGGGAGGGGGGCACAGTTATATACATTGGGTTGTGGTCCATAACTACAACAGTCGTGAAACGAAAGTGAAACTTTACATACTTTCAAGGTCCAACTCCCAGGTTCTATTCCTCTATTCTACAGTGTGTGTGAGAGACAGAGAGAGAGAGAGAGAGAGAGAGCAAGTGTTTTAGAACTACCAACCATAGGCTGCAAACAACGTTCGTCTTATCGTCTCTTTCACCTGAACCTGATGTGATCCTAAACAGGACTGTAATGATGGTGGAGGGTCTTCAGTCTCTTCCTTCCAGGTTCACATCATATTTGTTGTGTTTTTAACCTCATATCTGCTGCTATTTCATATTTCGGGTCAATGTGCGCTCCTTCAATATGTACGTGTGGAACCTGTAAAGATTTAAAGTTCTGCATCGACCAACGTCTTTCATTCCTTTTTCTTTTTCTCATCATACTGTGCCATTTCGGTACAGCTGTGTACCGAACCAAACAGGTGCGTACCGAAACACTTCGGTTTGGTATGTGTACCGTTACAGGCCTGCTGGAAATATGTGGCACATGTCAAACATCTGCATTTAAGGAGATGGTTTAGTGTCAGGGATGTTTTCATGGTGTCCTCAGAGTCTAGCAGATCCACATACAGCTGGAAGTCCGTCAGTGTAGATGTAGAGAGAAGACAGATGGGGCTGATGACCCACAAAGGACCAGATGGACCAGATCTTCTCCTAGAAACAGAAGATCCACAGTCCAGTCGACGACATATGACATCTGCTGCCTTCAGGGTCCAGGGCTCAGAGGAATAATAACCATAATCCATGGGTCTCCATTCTCCATGTTATTTCATCTTTACTTCACCCTTACAGCGACTGGCTCCTCCCACCAGTCTGACATCATCAGGATCTGATCAAATACAAGTGACAGATAAATGAGATTAAAGTGAGTGAACTGATGTCAGCTGGTGTCAGTCAAAGCTCCACCTGTGCAGGTAAGGTCCACAGCTGTTCCAGATGAGCAGGTCTGTGACCCTGAGCTTCCACAGTCCAGCAGAGCAGACTCATGGCCTTCGCAGGTGAACGTCTGCACCACAGGAGCCTCCACTTCTCCATAGAGCACCCCCTGGAGGAGCGCAGGAGCCCCACAGCCCAGCTCCCTACAGACCACCTGGGCACCATGAAGGTCCAAGTGTCCTTCACACACTGAGAACCAGGACCTGGACTGGTTAGAGGGGACCTCCAGTCTGCCTGAACACACACTGGACCCATGGACCAGTCTGACAGAGTCTGTGGACACAGATGGAAGAAAACTGGAATAAAACTACAGTCTGAAGTGGACTCTAAGGGACTCTAGTGGACTGGAGCAGACTGGGGTATGGGGGTTGGACTATATAGTGGATTTTACTGGACTGTAGTGGACTCACATTCATATGTGTTTGTGTTTTTCTTCTATGTGTGACATGATGTTCATCAGCTGTTTTTTTGGACATGGATATTATTGATTGATTAATTGTATTGATCAGTTTGTGTGAGTTCACATTAAATCTGAGTTGAGGTCGTGGACCGACTATATGCTGCTTAGATGTTTTTACACTCTATGATTTTTCAGTCGCACAGCCCTACTAGTAACAACAAAAACTGGGCCACATTGCCATGGTGTCAGATTTCATGTGCAGAAACAGACATGCCAGCTAAGAGTTTATGAGTGGTTATTCATCTGAAAATGCCAGTGGAATTTATCAGGACAGTAAAAGAATGAAGTGTATCAGAGGTGAGTTTATTATCTATCACATCTAGAACCCATGGTTTCCCATGGGTCAGCACAGTAGAAAAATTATATTGTGAATGGCATGCTTTTCTTTCTTTCAGTTACTGATTTGCCACTATTCTGTCATCCTTTTTCTTACCTGGTTCTTCCTGATCTTGCACTCTTTCCTCTCCTTCCCTTCTTTCATCTCTAACTCTTTTCACAATCACACACATATATTGTATTCAACTAGATGAAGGCCTACATAAATATGAAAAAATACTAATAATACTAATTACACAAAGCCCTCTCTCTGCTCCTCTCTCTCTCTTTATATTGTCAACCAAAAGGCAAATAACGAAACAGTGTGTTTCATATGGAAAAAGAGATATAAACTGATACATTTATCCAACTTAATATATCAGTCTAATAGAATATTTGGTTTCTGTGGAAAATGAAGTCACACTATTTGATCTTACACTCTTACCTGAACCTGGCTCTTAAAAAAAAACAAAAAAAAAAATCTTATATCATTGATGAGGAACACACACACACACACACACACACACACACACACACACACACACACACACACACACACACACACACACACACACAATAGGCTAGTTAGGTACAGACAGTAGCACCTTGGCTTTAACACATACACATGACACAACAGCAGCTTCTCTCATTCCAGTTCAAACAGAGGACAGAGGTTGACAGACCACCTGGAATGTTTCCTAGCTACAAAAACCATCAGCTCAGTCATACCTAACAACATCAGTGATCTACGTTTGCAGATGAGAACTGGTGATAATCATGTGTTGGTATCGAGTGGTAGAAATAAAGAAATGTGTCACATATCCTGGTTTAAACCAGGTACTTACACCACTACAGTATCTCACCAACTCTGGAAGGCTGCACATGCTCTGTGCAGATGGAGACTCAGAGTCTGAGTCGGGGAAAGGTGGGGGGGTGGGGGTTGGATCAAACCATTTTCGAGGCAGGGTGTGCTGCTCTACCATGTACTGTATATGGTTTTGACATTTGTATAGCTTGTTAAAAATGGACATTAAAGAAATTCTCTTCAGCACTCCCAAAAATGAGCTAGAAACGCCACTGCCCCTGCAGTCTTCTTACAATTGAAAAAAAAGAAAAAAAAAAAAAAGAAAAAAAAAGAAAGGTGCGGCTGGCTATGATCTGGGATGAAGTCAAAAAAAAGTTGGGTTTATCTGATGTCAACAAAGGATGAGCTCCTGGTGCCACATTAAAAATAGTAGGAGGGGAAAACCATCATTGATAAACTCACACTGTTGGTGTGATTTTCTACTTAAGTTTGGACCAGAGGAGAACACTTGTTGAGGAGAAGAACTTCTAAGTGTGTGTTCAGAGCTAATGTCTGCTTGTACAACATAAATTCAAGATTTTTGTATTTGAGCTTGAGAAGTTTATATTTTTAAGTGTATGCTGACGTATCTGTTTTTTCAATTTTTTTAATTTCAGTGTTAGTCATGGATGTTTGTGACATTGAAATTTTAGATACAACCAAAACTATCAGTGATTTCATAAATGATAAAATCAAAGAGCGTCATTCAGTGGTAAGTATCCCAGACATCATATACCTCCAGTTGTGTTATTAATACATTGTGTAAGTGAATTCTGCTTCATTTATTCAGGACAGTGAAGTGCCATTCCATGTGGCAAATTTGGATGATTTACACCAAAAGCACATCAGATGGCTCAGGACTCTACCTCGAGTGAAGCCTTTCTATGCAGTGAAGTGCAACAGCACCCCAGCAGTGATCAGGATGCTGAGCACTCTGGGTACAGGCTTTGACTGTGCCAGCAAGGTACTCCCAAAACAACCCAACACTGTGTTTTCTGTTGTCCACAGTCTTCACTTGGAGATGTTTTCCTCTTATTTCCTTGCACATTTTAAACACATTTTCATTGATTACAGGGTGAGATAGAGTTGGTCTTGTCTCTTGGAGTCACTCCTGAGAAAATCATTTTCGCACATACCACAAAACCACAATCCCACATCAAATATGCCAGTACTCGTGGAGTGGACATGATGACATTTGACTGTGAGGAGGAACTCCTAAAGATTTCTGCTTGTCACACCAGAGCAAAGTAAGTAAACACAAAGTGTTGTGTTGATCAGATCCTATTGTGAATTGTTTGTTCTTCACTGGTTAACAACAATCTTTCCAGACTAGTTCTGCGGATTGCAGTGGATGACTCCAAGTCAGCAATAAAACTCAGCCAAAAGTTTGGAACCAAACCATCAGTGGTTAAGAAGCTGCTGGAACGATGTAAAGAGCTGGACTTAGAGGTCATCGGAGTCAGTTTCCATGTAGGTAGTGGATGTACAGATAGTTTGGCGTACAGACAGGCCATCGAAGATGCTCGGCATGTCTTTGACACAGCGGTAAGTAGAGAGGTCATTTCCTGACAAAACTTAGCAAATGAAAAAAGACACATGCTATATATAAGTGTTTTAGCAAGAACAGAACATGATTAACAAATACATTTAGTTTATTAAATACCCATTAAGTACATGTTGGTAGATCACATGACTGTAACAGATCATGTCTGAGTAATAACCACAGCATATACCTGTTTTTAGTCTTTCTGCTGTGTTTATGATGAAGGATTTGAAATTTTCATCCTCCACAACAGCAGGTGGTGCAAGAAGTTTATCACATAATAATCAAATACATAAAACGTGAAATGTAGAACAGTTTTTAACACATTTAGTGTTGTAGTACTTGAGTCCAGTCTTGGAATGTTGACGGGCATTATTTGAAAAGTACATCCCATGGTGCAATGCAAAGATTCTGCATTCAGTGAGTATCAGTGACTTCACTTCAGTTGCTGCTGCAATCACAGAGCAGAGACAAGATAAGCGACCAATCTGGAGTCATAAAATTTGCCTTTCATAATCACAAAACAGTAATTGCCAAAGACTTGGATGGGCTTAACATGTTGATGACAGAGCAGTGCTGTTGAAGCAGTTTTGAAAACTGGCAGAAGATGATGCATATGGCAGGGATTTTTTTTTAATGATAGTGAAAAGTCCATACGAAGAGGTTAAGTAGACAAGAGTGTGTCAGACTGCTCCTGTAAACATTTCCCAGACTAGCTTAGTCTGTAGATCTAACTGTTGTTGGGGTGGTATTAAATCATGGTTATGAAAACTCAATCCAATCAATCAGTCATATTTTATTTATATACTGTCAAATCATAACAAAATTTGTCTCATGACACTTTATTTAGAGCTAGTCTATAGGCCAGACTCTTAATAATCTTAGGTTGTTTTTGTTAAAGTACTAACTGACAGATATTTTTCTTTCAGGTTTTGCTGGGATTTCAGATGAGACTATTAGATATCGGTGGTGGATTCCCTGGAAATGAGGGCTTTCAGATTCAATTTGATGAGGTATAAAGAATATCTTGACAATTTTGTGTTTCTACAGTGTGAACCAGAAAACTACAAAAGCAAACGATTATTGGATTATTATTGGATTATTGGCAGTCAGACAAACTCAAGTCAGAATGCACCATTAAATGGGCATCTGTAGGTGGAATCATGTCTATAGCTTCTAAATCTGGAGTGGTTGTCCACTTTTCAATACATTATGAGCCACTGGAATGGATGATAGGAGTCTTCTAGAACTGATCACATTCAAGGTGGGTGCAGAATACACACAAAACCCATGATGCTGGGTTATAGATTTATCCATAATAACCACCTGTTGTTTAGAACTGGAATTCAGACCTCAAAATGGTTCCTGTTGATTTGAAGTGAAAGCTGCTCCCTGGTTAAAGTTATGCTAAAAAGGCTTTGAATTTTCATGTTATTCTATGTTTTGTGGCTCATTGCACATGTTGCATGATAGGTATTTATAGGTCAAAGACCAGAGGGGGAGTAATTGAGATGTGGTGCTCCTCCTGATGTTCAGATAAGATTACCTAGAATTTATTACAACCTGTATGTATGATTGTATACCTGTGGTATTTTATTGTCCTAGTTTTCAAAGGTAATCAACGAGGCGTTGGATGAATTCTTCCCGGCTGACAGTGGGGTGCAGGTCATTGCTGAACCAGGACAGTACTATGTGGACTCAGCCTTCACACTGGCTGTGAACGTTTTTGCTAAAAAAGTTGTCATGGATGATGTGACTCAAATCAGAGGTGTGTATAATGTGTCTATAGACCATACCCACACCAGACATTATCCTGTGACATCACACTGTGGGCACAAAGCTCCAGTTCTGTCACTAACAGGATATTATCATACTGATGTTTCCATGTCATGTAAAATAAGGAGATGTGAGACACTTATAATTGTACTAGTTAGTAACTGATCAGCAAATGATCAAATGGTGGCAGAATTATCTAAATACTCATTGTTAGTGTTCAACCACTTCCTGTTTTGGCTAAAATGTTAATTGTAAAATGTCTGCTTTCCCAGATCCTGAGAATGACAGAGTGATGATGTACTACATCAGTGATGGAGTCTTTGGCTCCTTAAACTGCCTCATATCTTATCCTGCCCACACAAATGTGGCTCCGTATCTCCACAGGGTAATTTGATCATATACTACATACTTTATATGCAGCCACATGTTTGTCCTAAATGTAATGTCCATAGGTGGTGGAGAGCGGTGAGAAGAGATACCGGTCCATTATCTGGGGTCCGACCTGCGACAGCCTGGACAGAGTCACTGCCACCTACTGGATGCCTGAGGTTCAAGTTGGGGACTGGCTTCTTATTGACAACATGGGCGCCTACACTGTGTGTTGTTCATCTGACTTTAATTTCTTTGACAAAGCAGACATTTACCCTGTTTTATCTGCTCAGACATGGAACATGTTCAACTTGTCTTAGTGCTGAGGTCATTTATTATATATTATAAGTAAGATCCAGGACCAATAGAGAAAATAAAAGTAATTTACTCATGCAAGTTAATTAAACTTTTTCTGTAATACAGATTATTTTCAGTGTAGAATTTTTCTCTGTATTATGGTATGGGTGCATGCACTATCCTGAAACTATAAATTTTAAAGTCACTGATAACTTTATGTAGACTGCTGGTATATGTTTCAACAATAGTAAAAATGAATATTTTGATTTTATTTATTTATTTATTTTTTTAAAGATATATATTTTAAGGTACCTTTATATATTTTAAGGTAGTATTTGTCATAAATACAGGACAGCTGTTTTCACTTGTATGAAAAACACAAAGATGTGGAAAATGTGTAGTTTTTGTTTTAACCTTATGATGTTTGCTCTTTTTTTTAAAACTGTAAAACCAATATGCACGCTATTAAATTTCATTTAACATGTAACAGAAGCACAATCTATATCGGTTTAAACATAGCTCAGCTATAACCCTAACGGTACAATGGGTCACTGTTCTAGAAGCATCGAAGGTACTTAAAAAATGTATTGTTTGACATTCTTGCTTGTGTACAATCAGTTGCTGTGGATGATGCAATGAGGTCAATAATTACAAAGGCAGTGATGATCTGAAATAATGTTTTCATTCTACATACCTGCTACAACTTATGTTATGGCCATCAGGCAGATGTAGTGGAAGCCCAGGCCCCCTGTGCATTATCTTCACACATTTCCCTGTCCTTACCTTACCTTACCTTATGGGTTAGGGGGGGTGTGGTCCATAAATAGCATTACTTACGCTAGTGAAAAACAAAACTGAAACTTAACATGTTTTCAAAGTCCGAGTCCTGACATGCCTTTCTTATACAGTGGATCTTACACGAAATTTTCACAGCTTCTAACCTGTATCCACTGGACCCCCTCCACTACTTTATGTGCCCCCCACAAATGCTGGGCCCCATGAATTTGTCATGTTTACCCCCACTTATGAGTGCCCCAGAGCAGTGCACACATTGAACATTTGTAATAACTTTTGAACAATGTAAAATGATCATCCCTCAGAATTTTTTGTTTCAAATTTGTAGAATAAAACATTTTATGTCCAAAATAAATCTTATTACCTCCACCAGGAGGTACTGTGATCACTTTGCTTTGTGTGTTTGTGTGTTTATTTGTTTGTTTGTTAGCACGATAACTCAAAAAGTTATGGACGGATTTTCATGAAATTTATAGGAAATGTTGATACTGGCACAAGGAACAACTGATTACATTTTGGTGGTGATCGAGAGGGGCAGATCTGTCTTGGCGGAGGTCTGCGTTCTTCGAGTGCTTTTCTTGTTAAGTATCATTTCTCCAGACCATGTAGTGACTCCGATATGGACATCTCAGATTATGTCAGTTTTTTTAGGACACCCTGTGTGTGTGTGTGTGTGTGTGTGTGTGTGTGTGTGTGTGTAGGTGTGTGTGTGTGTGTGTGTGTGTGCAGGGTGTGACCTTTCAAAAACACGGGGGGGGGGGGTGTTTGTTTTTTTTGTCAGGGGAGGGGGAGGGGGAGGGGGGCACAGTTTATAAACGTGGGGTTGCGGTCCATAACTAACACTGGCGTGAAACTTTACATACCTTCAAGGTCCAACTCCCAGGTTTTATTCCTCTATTCTACAGTGTGTGTGAGAGACAGAGAGAGAGAGAGCAAGTGTTTTAGAACTACCAACCATAGGCTGCAAACAACGTTCGTCTTATCAACGTCTCTTTCACCTGAACCTGATGTGATCCCAAACAGGACTGTAATGATGGTGGAGGGTCTTCAGTCTCTTCCTTCCAGGTTCACATCATATTTGTTGTGTTTTTAACCTCATATCTGCTGCTATTTCATATTTCGGGTCAATGTGCGCTCCTTCAATATGTACGTGTGGAACCTGTGCAGATTTAAAGTTCTCAATCGACCAACGTCTTTCATTCCTTTTTCTTTTTCTCATCATACTGTGCCATTTCGGTACAGCTGTGTACCGAACTAAACAGGTGCGTACCGAAACACTTCAGTTTGGTATGTGTACCGTTACAGGCCTGCTGGAAATATGTGGCACATGTCAAACATCTGCATTTAAGGAGATGGTTTAGTGTCAGTGATGTTTTCATGGTGTCCTCAGAGTCTAGCAGATCCACATACAGCTGGAAGTCCGTCAGTGTAGATGTAGAGAGAAGACAGATGGGGCTGATGACCCACAAAGGACCAGATGGACCAGATCTTCTCCTAGAAACAGAAGATCCACAGTCCAGTCGACGACATATGACATCTGCTGCCTTCAGGGTCCAGGGCTCAGAGGAATAATAACCATAATCCATGGGTCTCCATTCTCCATGACATTTCATCTTTACTTCACCCTTACAGCGACTGGCTCCTCCCACCAGTCTGACATCATCAGGATCTGATCAAATACAAGTGACAAATAAATGAGATTAAAGTGAGTGAACTGATGTCAGCTGGTGTCAGTCAAAGCTCCACCTGTGCAGGTAAGGTCCACAGCTGTTCCAGATGAGCAGGTCTGTGACCCTGAGCTTCCACAGTCCAGCAGAGCAGACTCATGGCCTTCACAGGTGAACGTCTGGACCACAGGAGCCTCCACTTCTCCATAGAGCGCCCCCTGGAGAAGCGCAGGAGCCCCACAGCCCAGCTCCCTACAGACCACCTGGGCACCATGAAGGTCCAAGTGTCCTTCACACCCTGAGAACCAGGACCTGGACTGGTTAGAGGGGACCTCCAGTCTGCCTGAACACACACTGGACCCATGGACCAGTCTGACAGAGTCTGTGGACACAGATGGAAGAAGACTGGAATAAAACTACAGTCTGAAGTGGACTCTAAGGGACTCTAGTGGACTGGAGCAGACTGGGGTATGGGGGTTGGACTATATAGTGGATTTTACTGGACTGTAGTGGACTCACATTCATATGTGTTTGTGTTTTTCTTCTATGTGTGACATGATGTTCATCAGCTGTTTGTTTGGACATGGATATTATTGATTGATTAATTGCATTGATCAGTTTGTGTGAGTTCACATTAAATCTGAGTTGAGGTCGTGGACCGACTATATGCTGCTTAGATGTTTTTACACTCTATGATTTTTCAGTCGCACAGCCCTACTAGTAACAACAAAAACTGGGCCACATTGCCATGGTGTCAGATTTCATGTGCAGAAACAGACATGCCAGCTAAGAGTTTATGAGTGGTTATTCATCTGAAAATGCCAGTGGAATTTATCAGGACAGTAAAAGAATGAAGTGTATCAGAGGTGAGTTTATTATCTATCACATCTAGAACCCATGGTTTCCCATGGGTCAGCACAGTAGTAAAATTATATTGTGAATGGCATGTTTTTCTTTCTTTCAGTTACTGATTTGCCACTGTTCTGTCATCCTTTTTCTTACCTGGTTCTTCCTGATCTTGCACTCTTTCCTCTCCTTCCCTTCTTTCATCTCTAACTCTTTTCACAATCACACACACATATATTGTATTCAACTAGATGAAGGCCGACATAAATATGAAAAAATACTAATAATACTAATTTTAAAAAAAGCCCTCTCTCTGCTCCCCTCTCTCTCTTTATATTGTCAACCAAAAGGCAAATAACGAAACAGTGTGTTTCATATGGAACAAGAGATATAAACTGATACATTTATCCAACTTAATATATCAGTCTAATAGAATATTTGGTTTCTGTGGAAAATGAAGTCACACTATTTGATCTTACACTCTTACCTGAACCTGGCTCTTAAAAAAAAAAAAAAATCTTATATCATTGATGAGGTACACACACACACACACACCTATACGTACTTAGGCCACCTTTGAGGTCCAATGAGAAAACACCCCACTTTTGGGGACACTCAAAGTTGTGCTGTTCTGTCATGGTTTAGAGAGAAGCTGCCATCATGTACAGATGTGGAAGGATGCCCACAATACAAAAATTACTTGGTTTTTTTGATTAAAGCTTCTTTTTTCCAGTATGATTTCTTACCTTGAGATTGGGGACAAATGATATTTTACCAACCTCTGGGGACTTGGGCTATACACAAACTCTGATAGAAGTCATCTTTGGGGTCTTGTTTCTCCCAAGGCAGAGATTCCACACCTTGAGATTTGAGATTTGTCTAGTCCATTTAAGGGAGTCATCTGAATTAGGGGTGGAGGTTCATGACATTATGTCAATACTAACTGAATTAACACAAAACATGTGAGGACAGTTGAATATATTAAAAGTAAATGTTCCAACCAATGAGAATGGGACCCACACACAGGTCCAAAACACATGGAATAAAGTCTGAAGAGAATCATGTTTGTTGCAGACTCACTGATCTTTTATTAACAAAAAGAGCAATTATTACAAAAAAAAAAAAAAGGAAACAGAAAGAGACAGAGACTGTCCAGCTCTGAAACTTGGACCAGTGTCTCACATCTGCTGCAGCAGAAGCAGCTCATACCTGATCACACAGATCCTGTGACACTGAGGCTGAGGACTGAATACGGAACTTTCACAACTTTTGTTTCTGCCTTGGGATAGGCTGGACATTTTAGTGTCAAACGTGAATGCAAAATCAATTTTAAATTGCACAATGACTCCTGGATTAGTAAATGTCAAACTGAATATTGTGAATTTATCCAAGTGATGCTGAACCAAACTTTCTGTTTAATCCCTTTAAAAAACACTGTTAAGTTTAAACATTTTGAACATTTGTGAAGTTATCACTTTAATAAACTTTCGGTTTAACCACTTTTAACTTTTAAATCTTTTTTTTCTTTTTAGCTACTTTCCAACTTTTCTTAATAACCATTAACTGTACTATTTGTTCAGCCATTTTTAACAACTAAATATCTTTTGCTGTCCTTTTTGATGCCCACTTGGATCAGTCTGTCTTGAACCATATCTTTTTCTTTCATACTACGAACATGGCACATAGACGAGATAGAGAAGTCGTTTCTTAAGTGCTTGTCTGTCTCTTCAGGGTAGTGATTCTGTTTCTTACATAATTTTTTACATCTGTCCATGTTCGATCCTTTAGTGCCAGCGTTTCACTTTGCAGACAAACCATGCAGTCACGTTTCGCAGGAACAGTGAAAGTTCTGATGAACTTTATCAGGTGTTTCTCAACAGCATTAACTTCTTCTGCCTCCCATTTGCGCCTGCGTTTTTCTGCTGGTTCTGTGAAAAAAGAATAAATGCAGCTTTATATAATAATGCTATAAAACATGCATATCAAGCCATAATCATTAACCTGTTAAACCAAAGACCCCTCAGTACCAGCATTTTTGTGACATTTTGGCAGAGTTTTCATGTCACTTTTGATCACGTTTTATAACTTTCTAACAGTTTGAATATATATTTATATTTACAATATATTGAGGAAGGTCAAAGCCATCATTATGCTGTTGTGGGCTCTCTGGCATTTTTAAGTCTAAGATATGTTTTTCAGACTGCCCCCCCTGTTCGAATGATGCTTTCACTGCATGTACATAGTTTAGAAAGTGTAACACCAAAAAACAGGAAATCAATGCCCATTCAATATCAAAGAGAGATTGAATCAGATCAGCTGGACTTGGTTATTTGTCTTTGAAGACGTTTCTCCCCTTATCCAGGAAGGCTTCATCAGTTAAATATAACCAAGTCCAGTTGACCTGATTCAATCTCTCTTTGAGTTTCTTGACCTGGACGAATGAGAATACACACAGGTCCATTCAATATAAAGGTGAACTTCTGTATGGAGATGAGCTTCGTAGCATCATTCATGACCTTGCCCTTCTTTAAGACTAATGTAGAAAGGGTACGGTATCTTGAAGAGAAAGGACACAATGAATCATCATTCTCTTTGTGCCACATAATATAAGTTTTAACCTGGTACAGAAGGAGTAGCAGCAGGTGGTGGTTCTGAAGATGCAGGTGAGTCTGTGCCAGGAGGTATGCAGTCTATGTCAGTACTGGTACACTCATCTTCCTCGCCTGAAGTGTCACTTGAAGCCTCCTCTCCGTCATTAGAGTATGACACTTTCTCTGGCGAAGCACAAGACAGGAAATAAGCAGAAGAACAGTGAATCTCACAAATACAATCCAGTACAGCACTTGCAAAAACACAGAAATATGAAACCAAATAATCATAAGAGTGTTATTTAAGGAGTTATTAAGTCTTTTGACAAGTGCCGCTAATCTGATTGCACTAACTTCTGCATTACAACCTTCAGCTAGGTTATTGATTTTTACTCTAAACAGAACATGCTCAAACCTTCAGGGTCAATTTCGATGTCATCCAGTGTCATCCCTTTGAATTGCGACACAGTCCCCCTCTCCATAGCCAGTAGCACTTTGCTCATTCTAGCAAGTTGCAGAGTTCCCTGGGGCAGTCGATAGAATTGTCTGTGGATGCGAATGTCATGACCTAAGAAGTCAGCCAGTTGGTCAGACTCATTTTCCTCAAGGTTTAAGACCTGTGACATTGTTGCGATATGTTTTCGAAGCTTTGTTGAAGTCAGTGCCTCAGGGTGTTCTGCACCACAGAGTTTGGCATATTTCTGAAGGCACTCTCCACCTCTGTAGGCTGACAAGGCTTCTGGTCTTGCAAACAAGAATAAATTCTCATTTGGTACACCACAGCTTTCGCGCACCTCAGCGAGCAGCTCCATAGCAGTCACCATAGCTGGTTTTAACAGGACAGGGACCATCCTTCCACGTTTCCCTCGGATCTCCACTCGTGTGAAGAACTCGCACATCTTCCTCTCAAATGGAGTCAAGCAGACAGCCACGTCATCATGCAACACTGACTTGTTCCGGGACCTAAAAGCTGTCAGTAACATCCGTGATACCTCTCCTGCTCTTCTCCTGTTGAACGTAATAGCTAAAGCAAGTGTTACCTTTGACAAGGCAGCATAGTTTTCTGGAGTGGGGGAGATTCTTAGCATTCTCTCTGAAATGCTTTGCTGGTTTTCCATGTAAAGGTTCAAGAGCTTCACATCTTGGGTGAATGGTAACACCTGTGGCATATTCCACCTGGCCTCCTTCAGAGTGTTCAGTGCTCCAGAGGAGATGAACTCTTCCCATCTGCTGTCATGTATAGCCCTGTACCTTTTGGCGTATTCTGCTGTGATATGATCACCAAACATCAAAGCATTGCTCTCAACAATGCTGGATATTTTCTTTAGACTGTGGCCAAGCTTGAGTGCTAAAGACGGGGTTTGATACGTGTTGGTTTTTGGATCGTATCCTGCTGCCTTCTTCACTGCAGATATAACATGAGGGAAGTTTTTAGGAATGAAGAACTCCTCCACTTTCTTCAGTGGTGTAACCTTTTGAGCTTCGAAGACCATTCTTCCAACTTCTCTCATCTTCTGTCATATGTAGTTGTCATTGGTGTTCCCTTTGTTCTTCAGTTTGTTGCACATATATTGTCCCAGTTGCAGGATGCATTTGTCATTCTGAACAACGTGTGACACTTCATCATAGTTCATGTGGGTAAGAATGTTCTGCAAGCCTTCACTAACCTCGAAACCGACTGGTGTGGTAAGAACACACAGGGATTGAACTCTTTTTCTTCCAACTTGGAGGGCATCCTCTTTTGCCTTCCCTGGACAGACTCTGACATGTTTCCACAATGTTTTTTTTGAGTAAAGACCCTGACAGTGTGCACAGTGAATAAAATCTTTACCCCGTCTGATGTTCTTTGTTCGGTAACGTGCAACAAGATGTCCAGTTCCTTTTCTCACCACATCTGTGTTGTGGGCAAAGTTTCCTCTGTTCCTTAGAATGGCCAGCCGAATTCGCCGTTCTTTGGAGTCTTGTGGATAATAGAGTGCTTTTGCAACCTCTGTTTTTTTGCAATGAACACTTTGAAGGTGTCGTGAGATCTTTGCTGATGGTTTGGAGCAATAAAGGCAATAGTTCCTCTTGTCATACACTCGATGTATTTGAGTATTTGTGGTACACAGTACTTTAACTGAACTTTCTCCTGTCTCTGGGTTGACCATCGAGCTACTGTCTTTCTCTGGGTGGAGTGGTGTGCTCTTTTTCCGCGGGCTGACTGTCTTTTTCTTCTTTTTTCTTGGGCTGAATGGTAGTCTCCTCTTCTTTCTTACTGCATGGTCATTCTCTGCTCTACTTTTTTTGTCTGGGCTGACTGTTGAGCGGCTTTCTTTGTCTGGGCTGTTCCCACTGACTGGAATTAATCGGGGAAATCGTGACTTCTTTTGTGTGTTTTCAGTGGTCAAAGATATGTTGTCATCACAGTCGCTTTCCTCAGTGTCAGGTATGTAGTCAACATCACTGTAGTCAGTATGACTGCTGTCATCTGATGATTCGTCTGAAGTATCTTCTTTTCTCTAAAAAAAAGACGAAAATTATGGTGTAAATGGATTATTTGCAACCTTTGATAGTACTGAAGAAAACCCCACTGAAATGTCATGTCCACATGCTATTACAGGAATATTAGCATGCTTCAAGCAGTGAAATTACAATTAAGTTCAAACTAAATGAAAGTCTGAAAAAGGTTCTCATGCAAAATAAAATCGAGAATCATGTTATAAAGAGGGATTAAATTCTAAATTTCATACTTAGTACATCTATAATAAGGACAAGGATGTTTGTTTCACTTCCAAACTGAGGGGTTCTAAGGGTAGCTGATGCGAAAATTAAACAAAAGAATACTTTGATATTATCACTCTATTGCAATATGGGAGATGTTACATGCAGTTTCCCAAAAAACATGAATGGCTGTCTAAATGTCATTTAACTTGTCCCTTATTTTTAGTTTATGAGCTGAGAGATATATCAGATTTCACAAAATCTCCCGGCAAAGGCTGCAAAATGCTTAATCTGTAGATGCATCCCACAAATAATTATCAGGGAATCTCAATTAGAAGTTATATCTGAAAAACTAACAGAATAATTACGTTGTAATATTTTGTCTACATTGTACTCTCCCTCGTTATTGAATTTTCTTCGCTTAAAATCTGACTATTACAAGGAACATTTGACACCACCAAATACAAACACACTTAGCAGAGCCCCCAAATGGACAGACATGATGGTGGAAGAATACTGCTGAGCATATAAAGAAATGCAAGGTGATTTTGTTGTGTGTGCCATTGGAATTAAGACACTGCACTGTCACTGCTTGACAAAGCAAAATGAGCACTATCAGACTGGTGCAAATGCCCCCATCATAAATGAGGGGCAATACATATTTTTCTAAAAAAATTTTCAACAACAAGCCTGATCAGAAAAGAAGAGAATTACCTGTCTTTTTCTTGATTTTAGTATCAGGTTAGGCTTGTGGCTCACTGCATGATTTGGGGGGATTTTCATCTCTGAGGATTTAGAAGTAGATGGTAGAGAAGCAGGTACCTGCTAATTGAAACACACAAACACATAAATACGGTTACAATTTAGATACTCGAATTAAGAAGAAAATAAAAGGCACAAATAATTTACATAAAATGCATTCATCAAAACTATACATCTTATTGAGTTTCACCACTTCAAACCAAACCCACTTAAATTAAAATTGCATGCTGTTGTTTTTAATGATGACAAATACATTCATTATTTTGTCATATGACTGACCTATATGAAGCTCTTGTCCATGCATAAGTAATGAGTCACACACCTGGATTCAACTATTGCTATTTCCTACACATGTTCACATACAACAAAAAAATGACTAGTAATTTTCTTGTTTATGAGTCTGAGAGAAGCTTAGTTATATGAAAGTTACATTAAGTTTTATAAAGATACAAAAACCTACAAGTATTGTGACATAAGTCAACGTGTCAAGACCTACATTATACTTACATTATTCAGCTGTGCCAGCTGTTGATCAAGGAGTGCGCGCTGCTGTAAAAGGAGGGTACGCTGTCTTTCAGTTGCACTGCATTCATCCTCTGAGGCCATGTAGCGTTGAGCGCATTTGTCATGGTGCTGTTTCAATTTAGCAATCCTGGACCGAAATGACTGGAATGAACAAGATTGAAGGACAAAAGTCAAGTCATTTTAATACAGCAACTGTCATCTTATTTCAAGAAGTAGTTGATACCTAATTATGGAACCTACAATAATCAAACATGACCACAGTGCAAAATGAGTTGAACTCAGTTCATCCTTGTTCTTTTAATGTTACATACTTTATTTACACCGGAGGACGGTAGCTCCACATGTTCAAAAGGGACCGGTGACTGATGGCTGCCGTTAAGGTTGTCATCCACTGCTGGTGTGGCCACAGGAGAGGTGGAAATCTGCAGGTCAACAAAGGGATAAAATTAACACCCACTTTTATGACAAACCAGCATGGATATACAAATGATTAAAGCCCCACTGATTCGGTTTGAACAGTAGGATGTTGGCTGTCTAGTGAATAAAGGTAGTGGAAGATGAACACATAATTTAAGGTCCAAACATCAGAAGAAGAGTGATGCATTATAATGTCATCACTGTTTGTGTTCCAAACTTTAATGATGGCTGACACGTTCCTCCAAAGTTAAACCTGCTGAGACACCAATACATAATCCTATCCACACTAGTGGGGACACTCAGCACTCACACACATACTATATGATCCAAACTGGGGACACTCATGTATTTGGATCCCTTTAACACCAATACATAATCCTATCCATACTAGTGGGGACACTCAACACTCACACACATACTATATGATCCAAACTGGGGACACTCATGTATTTGGATCCCTTTAACACCAATACATAATCCTATCCACACTAGTGGGGACACTCAGCACTCACACACATACTATATGATCCAAACTGGGGACACTCATGTATTTGGATCCCTTTAACACCAATACATAATCCTATCCATACTACTGGGGACACTCAGCACTCACACACATACTATATGATCCAAACTGGGGACGTTATCTGTTTGGATCCTCTTGCCATTAATAAATGTAAGCCTATAATAACAAGTCAACACAGACTATCACTACCTGGCCAAGACAAACACACTGGATTACTATGTGCTCTCACACATCCACTGATCAGGTGGAAAAAACAAAATGATCAACTAGGATCAATAGGCAACAGATTAATTTAGCATGCAACTTGAACATTTTAGAGTTCATGCATTCAGAAGCAAGCCACAGGATGTGCTGCTAGAGGAGTTGATTATTGCACTGGTGTCAGTATATTGCTGGGTTTTCCATGTGGATTGTTTCTGTCGTTAACTTAAGATGCCTGTACCTCTGCTATGAATAAATAAGAGGCCAAAGACCACATGTCACTGATAATGACTTTGGTTGATGTCTGAGTTGAATCATTGCATCATTGAGTCGTAATTACACTTATTTGCCATCAGGGCTGTCCTATCTGCGGTTTCACAGCTGTCTCTTTTGTAATGGTTGACTATGGGGAAAATGCTTTTTGAGCTGCAGGGGGATTTTTTTGCTGCAATACCGCGAATGGCCACTATGCCAAGCTGGTAGCAAAGCTGAGCGGCACTGTCCTCTCCAATTAATAATCTACCTCGCGACATTTAGCTGTACATAAGGATTAGGACTAGCTTTGTGTGTGGATGAAGACACTATTTTGGGCAAAACATGAGAAAATATGTGTCAGTTTATGTTTTAAAGGTCAATATCCTCATACAGTGGTGCAAGATCAGCTGAACTCAGTTCATCCTTGTTCTTTTAATGTTACATACTTTATTTACACCGGAGGACGGTAGCTCCACATGTTCAAAAGGGACCGGTGACTGATGGCTGCCGTTAAGGTTGTCATCCACTGCTGGTGTGGCCACAGGAGAGGTGGAAATCTGCAGGTCAACAAAGGGATAAAATTAACACCCACTTTTATGACAAACCAGCATGGATATACAAATGATTAAAGCCCCACTGATTCGGTTTGAACAGTAATAATAATAATAATAATAATAATAAACTTTATTTGTATAGCACCTTTCATACAGAAATTTTGCCCAAAGTGCTTCACATTGATTGAAAAAAATACAATATTAAAATACATTTAGATTTGATTAGAAATACAATAAAATAAAAATAAATATAAAAACAGCGCACATTAAAATATTTGATTATGCATAGAATTTTTGAAGTGCAAGAAATAAGATGAAATGTGAGAAATACAATAAAATAAAAATAAAAGCAGCGCACATTAAAATATTTGATTATACATAGAATTTTTGAAGTGCAAGAAATAAGATGAAATTTGAAATACAGTAAAATAAAAAAATAAAAACAGAAATACAATAAAATAAAATAAAAATGAAAAACCGCACATTCCTGGTTCCTGAATTGTGACCCCATTTTTATCTCCTTTCAAAGGCTAATGAGAATAAAAATGTTTTTAATTTGGTTTTAAATATATTCAGTGAACTGGCTTCTCTAATGTCTTTTGGAATTGTATTCCATAACTTTGGTGCATAGTTAGTAAAGGCTGCGTCCCCCATTTTCTTTGTAATATTTCTGGGAGTTGCTAGTAAACCTGCGTTTGATGACCTCAGTGTTCTAGTTTGTACATAATTGATCAGTGAGTTTGCAATGTAACTTGGTCCGGTTCCATTTAGAGCTTTATACGTGAGGAGTAGTATCTTCAAATCAATTCTGTAGGTTACCGGTAGCCAGTGCAGGGAAACCAACACTGGAGTAATGTGCTCTCTCTTCTTGGTTTTGGTTAATAACCTAGCTGCAGAGTTGTGAATCAGCTGAAGTCTGTCTGTGCTGCTTTTTGGGAGACCTGTAAGGAGTGCATTACAGTAGTCCAGTCTGCTGGAGATAAAAGCATGGACCAGTTTTTCAGCATCCTTTCGATTTATAACCAACATTACTTTGGCTATGTTTCTGAGGTGGAAGAATGACGTTTTAGTGACTTTCTTTATGTGGGACTTAAAGTTTAAGTCTGAGTCTATAATGACTCCCAGACTTGTCACTTCTGGTTTGATCCAGGAAGTGAGTTTGCCCATCCTACTCATCAGCATTTCCCTTTTTGCTTTTGGGCCAACAAGCAGGATTTCAGTTTTTTCCTCATTCAGTTTCAGAAAGTTCCTGCACATCCATTGATTCATTGCTGTGAGGCAGTTTGTAATGGAATGGATGGCTGTCACGTCATTGGGTTCTGCGGAGATGTATATTTGTGTGTCGTCCGCGTAGCTATGGAAGCTAACATTATGTTTTCTGATGATATCTCCAAGTGGTAGCATGTATAAGGAGAATAGTAGTGGACCCAGGCAGCTCCCTTGTGGAACCCCATAGCATGTATCGTGTGTTTGACACGTGATCTCCAAGCCTGACGTAGTACTGTCTTCCCTTAATATACGTTTTGAACCACTGTAGTACACTGTCAGAGAAACCTACGAGCTTTTCTAGCCGATTAATCAGGATGTAATGATCAATTGTATCAAATGCAGCACTTAGGTCAAGGAGGACCAGGATTGAGACCTTGTTGGCATCAGAGTAGGATGTTGGCTGTCTAGTGAATAAAGGTAGTGGAAGATGAACACAGAATTTAAGGTCCAAACATCAGAAGAGTGATGCATTATAACGTCATCACTGTTTGTGTTCCAAACTTTAATGATGGCTGACATGTTCCTCCAAAGTTAAACCTGCTGAGACACCAATACATAATCCTATCCACACTAGTGGGGACACTCAGCACTCACACACATACTATATGATCCAAACTGGGGACACTCATGTATTTGGATCCCTTTAACACCAATACATAATCCTATCCATACTACTGGGGACACTCAACACTCACACACATACTATATGATCCAAACTGGGGACACTCATGTATTTGGATCCCTTTAACACCAATACATAATCCTATCCATACTACTGGGGACACTCAACACTCACACACATACTATATGATCCAAACTGGGGACACTCATGTATTTGGATCCCTTTAACACCAATACATAATCCTATCCATACTAGTGGGGACACTCAACACTCACACACATACTATATGATCCAAACTGGGGACACTCATGTATTTGGATCCCTTTAACACCAATACATAATCCTATCCATACTACTGGGGACACTCAGCACTCACACACATACTATATGATCCAAACTGGGGACGTTTATCTGTTTGGATCCTCTTGCCATTAATAAATGTAAGCCTATAATAACAAGTCAACACAGACTATCACTACCTGGCCAAGACAAACACACTGGATTACTATGTGCTCTCACACATCCACTGATCAGGTGGAAAAAACAAAATGATCAACTAGGATCAATAGACAACAGATTAATTTAGCATGCAACTTGAACATTTTAGAGTTCATGCATTCAGAAGCAAGCCACAGGATGTGCTGCTAGAGGAGTTGATTATTGCACTGGTGTCAGTATATTGCTGGGTTTTCCATGTGGATTGTTTCTGTCGTTAACTTAAGATGCCTGTACCTCTGCTATGAATAAATAAGAGACCAAAGACCACATGTCACTGATAATGACTTTGGCTGATGTCTGAGTTGAATCATTGCATCATTGAGTCGTAATTACACTTATTTGCCATCAGGGCTGTCCTATCTGCGGTTTCACAGCTGTCTCTTTTGTAATGGTTGACTATGGGGAAAATGCTTTTTGAGCTGCAGGGGGATTTTTTTGCTGCAATACCGCGAGTGGCCACTATGCCAAGCTGGTAGCAAAGCTGAGCGGCACTGTCCTCTCCAATTAATAATCTACCTCGCGACATTTAGCTGTACATAAGGATTAGGACTAGCTTTGCGTGTGGATGAAGACACTATTTTGGGCAAAACATGAGAAAATATGTGTCAGTTTATGTTTTAAAGGTCAATATCCTCATACAGTGGTGCAAGATCAGCTGAACTCAGTTCATCCTTGTTCTTTTAATGTTACATACTTTATTTACACCGGAGGACGGTAGCTCCACATGTTCAAAAGGGACCGGTGACTGATGGCTGCCGTTAAGGTTGTCATCCACTGCTGGTGTGGCCACAGGAGAGGTGGAAATCTGCAGGTCAACAAAGGGATAAAATTAACACCCACTTTTATGACAAACCAGCATGGATATACAAATGATTAAAGCCCCACTGATTCGGTTTGAACAGTAGGATGTTGGCTGTCTAGTGAATAAAGGTAGTGGAAGATGAACACAGAATTTAAGGTCCAAACATCAGAAGAAGAGTGATGCATTATAATGTCATCACTGTTTGTGTTCCAAACTTTAATGATGGCTGACACGTTCCTCCAAAGTTAAACCTGCTGAGACACCAATACATAATCCTATCCACACTAGTGGGGACACTCAACACTCACACACATACTAAATGATCCAAACTGGGGACACTCATGTATTTGGATCCCTTTAACACCAATACATAATCCTATCCATACTACTGGGGACACTCAACACTCACACACATACTATATGATCCAAACTGGGGACGTTTATCTGTTTGGATCCTCTTGCCATTAATAAATGTAAGCCTATAATAACAAGTCAACACAGACTATCACTACCTGGCCAAGACAAACACACTGGATTACTATGTGCTCTCACACATCCACTGATCAGGTGGAAAAAACAAAATGATCAACTAGGATCAATAGGCAACAAATTCATTTACAGACATTGATTGCATTTCATTCTACATTTTACATTAGAACAAAGGTGTGTTATGAGTTATCATACCTGTTTGCGCCAAGGCCAGTCTGAATCACCATAGTTGTAGGTCACTTCTTCCCCTGGCACAATGTCTCTAATGGCAAAGAGACAGAGGTGCGGCATGCCGTCCACTTGAATTTGCCGCATTTTGCAGTTTGGGTTTTTGTGCTCATCATTTACCAGTCTCCCAAGTGACTGGTCCTCCACAGATGCATCAAGACTATTTAGGAAAAAATGCGATTAATGCACAACAAAGAAGGATCCCTATATGGATCTGGATGTAGTGTTGAATAGTGCCATTAAAAAAACACATAAGGATGGGAAATAGTGAAAAAAGGGCGTAGGTGCACCAAACAATTAAGAACAGTAATTGAGACTGGTTCCAGCAACATGTATTCAAGTCAGTACAGACTCACTGCAGTTTGTCATGAGCTCAGGTGTAAATGCCTGAGTTTGAAATCACATACGAGTATACTGCCTACTACACACTGAATGTGTATTTGTATGTACTGCATACTGCCTACACATACAGTCCAAAATACCAACAGACTGTTCACACTGACATAGACTCATCCAAGCCACTTGTATGACTGCATCACATGACTGATGGCTGGTCTGACACAACCACCAGCTCCCACATCTCCAAAACATTGCACCAAATTTCCAACGGGTGTTTTTATATCAATTGGCCATGTGTTGGGAAGAAAATGATTACCTTTTGACCAAAAAAAAACGCAAGAAACCTAATACAGTGCAATTAATGGCATTTAGCTTGGCTCAAAAATCTGAAGAGACGTAATGCATTGTGGGGCAGATGAATATGTGCAGAGAACACCAACAGCATGCTCAGAAACTGAGTTGGGCTCAAACCTTGTTCACTGTGTGTCCACAGGAATCAGTAAAAGCTATCTAGTCTTAGGCTAAACATAGGCTACTTTATGAACAGAGTAACTCCTGAAGCACCCTGACCGTTATTAAAGCTGGACACCAAAAACACTGAACATTAACTAGACAAAGCAGCATCATAAAACACACAGAGAATTGAGTTATTGTGCCACAGTGACAGTGACTTTCACAGATTTTTGAAATGGTAGAAGCAGAAGAAGATTATTGGAAAGAGAAGAATCCAGAGAAACACCTTTTTTCCAAAAAAAATATTCAAAATAAATGTTTTTGAACATGAAACCTTGGGTGGATGATGGGATTTCTGAATGCACTGCAGAGCTATTTTGCTATCAACCATATACAATGGGGTGATTTTAATATTTTTAATGTGCTTAACATGTCCACTCTTCATCTGTACTATCTCGGAATAAGTACATATTGGACTAAGACCTGGCATTGGCATATACGCAATATTAAATTACTCAAACATGATCAGGAGTAAAAAACCTTAACTAGGACTTTCTGAACTTTAAGGAATTGTAATTACAAATTGCAGCTCCAAAAAGTCATATTTAGTATTACTTACCACCAAGATTTCCCTTTCCATTGAAAATCAAAGAGGAACGTTGCTTCAGTCTCACTGTAGGTCTCAATGACTGGAGGACTGTCTGGAGGAAAAAGTTTCCCTCTGTACTCTAATACAAAGTCTCCTTTACTGAAAGGTATTAAAGCAAAAACACCTCTCCCTTTAAGAGAAAAAGAAAAACAAGTGTGTTAATGATATGCTTGTATCAACCAGACAAGTGGTTTATCTTTTATACTGAAGCTCGTATTTAAGCAAAACTAAAACATGTATGAAAAGAACACAAGGCAGATAAAGACTGACCTTTGTAAGAGTTCACAAATACCTCTCCAAGACCAGCCTTGTCAGTTTTAAGTCTTATGTGCTTTTCTGCCTCATGTTGTGGTTTGATCCGCAGCCTCCTTCTGGAAGGATTCTTTAAACTGCAGCCATCATCAGCATCAACATCAGCCATTGTTTAATCTGAGATCAGAGATACACAATCAGAGTTTTATGTGTCATGTTTTTATTGGCCACACAATTAAAGTGATATTCTAACAACTCATTACAAAATTAAATAATTTTTTATGGACTACATCAAAATTAGAATCACAACTTAACTGTAAAACTATTGACTTCACATGGGAAACATCGAGTATATATTTGTAAACAGGTTTGTACCATCCAATCTGCTGGAAACCTCAGTTAAATCATGCAATGGCCCTCAGTCTAATTGCTAAAAAAGATTTGTTTTCAATAGTCACTTCGATAACAAACTAAACAGGAACAGCACTCCAGCAAATAGTGCTATTGTTTGTTTTGTTTTAATAATTTTCATGTTGTCAGAATTATTGGGCATCATAATCATGCTATCATCACTATCAGGTATCATTACTTACAGATATTTATAAAAAGTGCTAAAGTCTGAAGGCATAAATTAATTAGACCTACTATAATATCCCCCTGGTCTACTAGATTATAATTCTGCTTTTCTGAACCTGATAATGCAATTTACTTCAAGACTCACTTAAGTAATAAAAATATTTAAGCAAATACATTAGGTTTATTAAGGGAGGGTTTTTTATGTGCTAGGTTATCCACCAGCTATTCAGCAGTTTAAAATACGACTCAAGTGAAATCTATTTCTGGCTTTACAAGGTATAACATTAAAGCATTGCATCACTTATTTAATGTAATGGTACAAGATTTTATTCTTTTATGAGCCATTCAATTATGGTAAAAGCATGTTATTTTGACATTTTAGTCCATCTGTTAAGTTCTGAATGTAGAACTGGTGCTTTAAAAACTGTCTATACAATGTGTAGGATTAATCTTACATACATTTATGTGAATAATTTTTCCATCATTAAAATCAACCCACCAGTCAATTGAACAACTGCTGGTTTCAGTCGTCTTTGTTTCCAAAGGAAGATATTTCTCCATCTTAAAATGAAACGATTTCCTTTCCCCTTATATAATGTTGATTAAAGTTCTACCTGTTGATGATTGCTACAGCTACTGCAGTTGTCAGCAGGATGCTACACTCAACTTTAGCTAACTTCAGCTAGCGAGACAGTTGGCTAAACCATCCACATGGGGAATAATTCATGTCTTTAACGGGTTAAAATTATATCTAACTTGCTAAATTTTCTGTGACTATGTACTACAAAAGCGCCGATGTTCAACAGTCACTTTAGTCACATGTAGTTACCTGTCACTGTCCGTCTGACTCATGCGCTGCTGCAGCGGTGCCTGTTTGCCGGGACTTTTGGACCAAACCAACTATTCGGGAGGGGGGTGTTTTGAGGTATGACATATATGTAATATTGGTGGAAGATTCATTGACTTGAAATATAATTTATTACTACTACATAATAAAACACATTAGTTAAAAAAAAAAAAAAAAAACTAAAATAGAAAATTTTAAAAATTACATTCTAAAAACTGTGGTGGGGCATATTATTAACCTGCTGTGGAAGGAACCAATCTGAGGACTTCCGGGCCCAGGCCTGTCTTTTTAATATGTCGTGATGCTGTCCTGCCTTGTTTATACAGAGATGATAATGACTGAAAGGTCATTTTACCGCTTCCCAAGCAATGAAAAAGAATGTGGGGATGCTGCAGCTGATAAAGTAAGATACATTTTGAGTGAAAATTGCAAATTAGCTGGATGTAGTATTTAGAAAGAGTGTGATGTTAGACTTACAGACCGGATGACATGCCTGCCTCTGTAGCCTGCTTTGTTACCCTTATGGAGCAGGACTTATCCATAGACATATAAAGAGTAGACACAAGAAATGCAGCCCACTTTAATGTGAATTATAATGTATTCATAAATTGTTTATAAATATATAGCCTAATCATATATTGTCTCTTCAAATTATTAAAATAGTTAACTTTACTGCCACTATCTGCTTCTCTATCATATATTAGTGTGTGTGTGTGTGTGTGTATATATATATATATATATATATATATATATATATATACACACACACGCACACACACATATACATATATATATATATATATATATATATATATATATATATATATATATATATATATATATATATATATGTATAATGTGTGTTTATAGTGATTGCAAAATATCTGTCTACAGTCTAGGCTATATCAAAATATTCTATTACTGTTAATCCCACTATGAATATTAAAATATGATGAACCATTTATCCTGTATCATAGCTATATGTATGACGTTTGCAGCAAAAAAAAAAGTGTGAAAATCAGTTTATTATTCAGAGAACAATGGATTAAATGTGCTGACACTTCATTGCGTCTGCCAAACAGATACCACTGTGCGGAACAGGTGACCGGTCCAAGAGGGCAGCCCCATAGCTCGTCAGTGCCAATAGGCAGTAGCAGTCGATGTGGCGTCTACTCTTTATATGTCTATGGACTTATCAGCAAACATTTATCACAGCACTTCTGTCAGTGCTGTTTTTTGGATGAACTTTTATGTAACCTTGGAGTTATTCTGCAAATGGCAGCCTACACAATGTGGATTATGATATGAATCTGGAGCAGAAAACAGACTTTTGAAAGGCTTTTCAGCCCCAGCAATAACAAGTGCTACCGATGGTGGACTTTCCAAGTCATCTTCAAGACATGATATCGTCAAAAAGTAAGTTGTTAAATATGAGGCCGCCGTGTCATGTCATTTTATTATGTCTGATGCTGTCACTGTTTTTCGACCTGTTTATTTGGGAGAACATCATCATATAGAGGTGCTGTTCTATTCCTACATGGAAGTGAAAATTATGCACTGTAATTCTGCATGGTGTCTCTTTTATATAATTCTTAACACATATTCAACAACTGAGTGCTGTGCCAGTCTAAAAGTATTATTTATGAATGGTCGGCCTGTTGCTTATGACTGCTGTTCATGGCCTTGAAGTGTGTGTCGCTTTCCAGGCCATTAGCAGGTTTGTGCTGACATGACATGTCTGGAAGAGATGGGGCAGTGATGATTTCGCATCCGAGTCACTTGTCACTATGTTGTGATGAAGGGAATGCAGATTGTTGGATGATGTTATTCTTCAGAAAGAGGATTTACATTTTTCCTATGAATTCAGCTTTTTCTTAATTTATGACTTTGTGTTGCTGTTTTGTAGTTGCTTCTAGTTGCTGGACTTGTGTATCAGTGTGTGTGTATATGTACACACACATGGTAAATAGTACTTTTGCAGTACTACAGGAGAGCACAATGTGGCTGGACTTGTACTCTCTTTTATTTATTATGTGCAGAACATGATGTTATTAGCCTCACCTGTGCTCGCCATGCTTTGATTATATAAAGTGTGTATAGAATCGCTCATAGAATTAGTAGGTTCAGAGCACCGATTAACTTATCCACATCAAATATAAGCTAGCTGTAGTTAAAATATTCTGGTGTTAAATGCCCAGTGTGATCAGAGTACCTTGCTGTCTCTGTAGTTAACATGTGGGTTTTGCCAACTGTTAGCCTGGAAAAAATATTCAGTCAGCTTGACCTTAAATGTTTGGTTTAATAACTGTAAGATCATAGTAAATTGTTAGACCAATGTTCTTGTGATTGAAGAATTTAATCTATCAAGAAAATTCATGAATCTAATCATCACAAACTCACCTTGAGGTATGCACCGTCCTACATAGTGGGAGATCTGACTCTCGTGGCAGTAGAGTGCTGATCTCCAGGCATCTTGGAATTCAGGATTTTCCAAAATCAGTCAAATCACAGTTCTGACTCGGAAACTTGGAGAAACAGTGTCTTGAATCCATCGTGAATCCGTCGTGAATCAGTTTTCTGACATCACATTACAATGGTAGCACTCTTGGAGGAGCATATCTTAAATCAGGTGTCTCAAACTCAGATCCTTGAGGACCGGTATCCTGCATGTTTTAGATGTATCCCTCTTCCAACACACCTGATTCAAATGATAAGCCTACCATCCAGCTCTGCAGAAGCCTGATAACGACCGTCAGGTGTGCTGGAAGAGGGAAACATCTAAAACATGCAGGATACCGGCCCTCGAGGATCTGAGTTTGAGACCCCTGTCTTAAATAGTAAATCATCAACTAAAAAGAATTCAAGTATATTTGCCTATATTTATTTCTAGTTATGCATACTTTCATACAAGTAAAACCTTTTCTGTATGTAAACTGATATGCCACTAGTATGATTAGGAGGCTTGTAAAGATGATTTTTTTTTCCTCTGTTGTACATTTCAGTTTATACTGAAGGGGCTAGGATGTATTTGTAGACTACACCAACATTAGCCAGTTTGTATTTGGCTAGTCAGTGGAATATGTTTCCCATTATAAAAGGACCAGGTAAGATGTATAATGGCAACTGTTCCCCTTTACGTAGTTTTCCCTCCCTTTTTTGTTTTAAGGAAGCTAAAGCAAGACAGGAAAAAAAATGTAAATTGAAAAACACCTTGGCACCCATAGAGGTATTCAACCCCATTTTTTTCAATAGCTTTACTATGAAACACACAATATACACAACCAGTGTTGGGTGTAACGCATTACAAAGTAATGCGTTACTGTAATAATATTACTTTTTTCAGTTACTAGTAGTGTAAGGCATTACTCGTCTGAAAATGGTAATATTATTACAGTCTTCCCGAGCTAGTTACTTGCGTTACATTTGCCAGTGGCACCTTCATCACACACAAGGCACACAACACAGAGAACAGAAGGGAAGGGGAGGGGGGCGTGAATGGAACAGTGATTGGTCTGGGTTTGGCACGAGGTATCATTTACCATCACCGATTGGTCGGCAGCCGGCAGCAGAGCGGCACCCACAGTTGTTTGTACTTATTTGTGCTAGACAGTGCCAGTCTGTTGTTGGCGTAATAAAAGGTGCGTTTGAGATGAACTGCGCCTCGCCTGGCGTGTAGACGAGATCAGGCGGCCGCAGCACGAGGTGGAGACAAAAAGCTGCAGTCAAGTCGGACAGTTTCCAGCAAACTTCAGAGAACAAACAGGAAGAGACACTGACATCCTGTTAGATCACCTGTATGTTACCTGTAGTTTGCAGACCACGTTCTTAGCAGAAGAGATAAAGTGTGTCCTCGATCGCTGATTGAAGTTAAAATAGAAGTGACCAATTTCTGTTGCATGGAACATTTGTTTTTTTATCTGCCTTAAAGCACTCTGTAACTGTTTGCTTGATAAGTCAACCTTTATCATTATCAGACACAAAATATCTACTTGTTGGCAGATTAAAACTTCATCGCACAACATAAGACTAATATAACAAGCATTAAATATTGCGATTACGCAGATCGTTAGTGTTTTATACATCATGTAGTGTTTGTTGTCAAAATTAAGAGCCAATCAGAGCCTGTCAGCTCATCGATCAGGTGACAGCCAGGCATTTGCAGTCGTTGGAGAGCAGCTGCGGCGCCTGGCTCTGAAAACTGCGTCCGCCTCGATCTCGTGAGGTTATTGTTGCCCATGTGTGCATGACGTCAGAGCAAGTCGGGATCAAGTCGGACACAAATCTAATCGGCATGCATTGTGCGGCGATCGCCGGTGATCGATTCTGCGCAGGCCTGGCTCATCTCGAACACACCTAAAGACCCTAAAGAACACTCCTCCTTTGTCTGTTCTCCCTCCAACTGATGCATCTCAGGCAATTATAGAGTAATTAAGAAAAAAAATGTAACTAGTAATATAACTAGTAATATAACTAGTTACTTTCTCCAGGGAGTAATAAAGTAAAGTAAGGGATTACTATTTTTGAGAGTAATATGTAATATATTACTTTTTGGAGTAACTAGCCCCAACACTGTACACAACAAAATGTAATTCATTCAGTTGAAACAACAGACAAATAGAATAAAGAGTTTTACCTTGAATATCAGTCAAAAACTACTGTGTCATTGCTGGGGATGCTATCCCTAGCTAACATTATGTGTTAACTTTGTTGTTTGTGTTGAAATTCCCTATGAATAAGAGTAGTTTACTGATGAAAGACATTTAAAAACAGACATTAATTATACAGCTATACTATACATGACATATAGGATTGCATTTTGCTTGGCTGATAACCTTAAAAGCAATAGCTTTGTTATATTTAACAAGGAGTGGGGACACACTTTTATCAGAAAATGTATCATCAAATTGGGGACATGTGCATGATGTAGTACCATACACTTCCACCAGGGGCAGTATATAGAATTATACACAGATTGAGTGGGGGGGCGGGGGGGGCACACACTCTCACACACAAAATTTTAAAAACATCACTTTTGTGGACAGTGGCGATTTTAAGACAGAAATGCATGTTGGAGCTTGTACAATACAATTATAATGAAATCTAAATGGGGACGGTAATTTTTGTCCCCATTTGCAAAGCCGTCCCCAATCAACTGGTGTGTATTCTGAAAAATGTCCCCAATTTTGGGTTAAGTCAACGCACACACACACACACACAATAGGCTAGTTAGGTACAGACAGTAGCACCTTGGCTTTAACACATACACATGACACAACAGCAGCTTCTCTCATTCCAGTTCAAACAGAGGACAGAGGTTGACAGACCACCTGGAATGTTTCCTAGCTACAAAAACCATCAGCTCAGTCATACCTAACAACATCAGTGATCTACGTTTGCAGATGCAGATGAGGACTGGTGATAATCATGTGTTGGTATCGAGTGGTAGAAATAAAGAAATGTGTCACATATCCTGGTTTAAACCAGGTACTTACACCACTACAGTATCTCACCAACTCTGGAAGGCTGCACATGCTCTGTGCAGATGAAGACTCAGAGTCTGAGTCGGGGAAAGGCGGGGGGGTGGGGGGTGGATCAAACCATTTTTGAGGCAGGGTGTGCTGCTCTACCATTTACTGTATATGGTTTTGACATTTGTATAGCTTGTTAAAAATGGACATTAAAAAAATTCTCTTCAGCACTCCCAAAAATGAGCTAGAAACGCCACTGCCCCTGCAGTCTTCTTACAATTGAAAAAAAAAAAAAAAAAAGAAAAAAAAAAAGGTGCGGCTGGCTATGATCTGGGATGAAGTCAACCAAGAGTTGGGTTTATCTGATGTCAACAAAGGATGAGCTCCTGGTGCCACATTAAAAATAGTAGGAGGGGAAAACCATCATTGATAAACTCACACTGTTGGTGTGACTTTCTACTTAAGTTTGGACCAGAGGAGAACACTTGTTGAGGAGAAGAACTTCTAAGTGTGTGTTCAGAGCTAATGTCTGCTTGTACAACATAATTTGAAGATTTTTGTATTTGAGCTTGAGAAGTTTATATTTTTAAGTGTATGCTGACGTATCTGTTTTTTCAATTTTTTTTAATTTCAGTGTTAGTCATGGATGTTTGTGACATTGAAATTTTAGATACAACCAAAACTATCAGTGATTTTATAAATGATAAAATCAAAGAGCGTCATTCAGTGGTAAGTATCCCAGACATCATATACCTCCAGTTGTGTTATTAATACATTGTGTAAGTGAATTCTGCTTCATTTATTCAGGACAGTGAAGTGTCATTCCATGTGGCAAATTTGGATGATTTACACCAAAAGCACATCAGATGGCTCAGGACTCTACCTCGAGTGAAGCCTTTCTATGCAGTGAAGTGCAACAGCACCCCAGCAGTGATCAGGATGCTGAGCACTCTGGGTACAGGCTTTGACTGTGCCAGCAAGGTACTCCCAAAACAATCCAACACTGTGTTTTCTGTTGTCCACAGTCTTCACTTGGAGATGTTTTCCTCTTATTTCCTTGCACATTTTAAACACATTTTCATTGATTACAGGGTGAGATAGAGTTGGTCTTGTCTCTTGGAGTCACTCCTGAGAAAATCATTTTCGCACATACCACAAAACCACAATCCCACATCAAATATGCCAGTACTCGTGGAGTGGACATGATGACATTTGACTGTGAGGAGGAACTCCTAAAGATTTCTGCTCTTCTTTCTGCTCGTCTCTATTCTACAGTGTGTGTGAGAGACAGAGAGTGAGAGAGCAAGTGTTTTAGAACTACCAATCATAGGCTGCAAACAACATTCATCTTATCAACGTCTCTTTCACCTGAACCTGATGTGATCCCAAACAGGACTGTAATGATGGTGGAGGGTCTTCAGTCTCTTCCTTCCAGGTTCACATCATATTTGTTGTGTTTTTAACCTCATATCTGCTGCTATTTCATATTTCGGGTCAATGTGCGCTCCTTCAATTTGTACGTGTGGAACCTGTGCAGATTTAAAGTTCTGCATCGACCAACGTCTTTCTTTTCTTTTTCTTTTTCTCATCATACTGTGCCATTTCGGTACAGCTGTGTACCGAACCAAACAGGTGCGTACCGAAACACTTCGGTTTGGTATGTGTACCGTTACAGGCCTGCTGGAAATATGTGGCACATGTCAAACATCTGCATTTAAGGAGATGGTTTAGTGTCAGGGATGTTTTCATGGTGTCCTCAGAGTCTAGCAGATCCACATACAGCTGGAAGTCCGTCAGTGTAGATGTAGAGAGAAGACAGATGGGGCTGATGACCCACAAAGGACCAGATGGACCAGATATTCTCCGAGAAACAGAAGATCCACAGTCCAGTCGACGACATATGACATCTGCTGCCTTCAGGGTCCAGGGCTCAGAGGAATAATAACCATAATCCATGGGTCTCCATTCTACATGATATTTCATCTTTACTTCACCCTTACAGCGACTGGCTCCTCCCACCAGTCTGACATCATCAGGATCTGATCAAATACAAGTGACAGATAAATTAGATTAAAGTGAGTGAACTGATAGAAGTTGGTGTCAGTCAAAGCTCCACCTGTGCAGGTAAGGTCCACAGCTGTTCTAGATGAGCAGGTCTCTGAATCCGGGCTTCCACAGTCCAGCAGAGCAGACTCATGGCCTTCACACTGGAACGTCTGGACCACAGGAGCCTCCGCTTCTCCATAGAGCACTCACTTTTAAAGTCTTTGAAAAGGTTCAGTAAGCATCTTTGTGTTATTTATGCAATAAATTATATACATTTTTCAAATCAGATTTTTTTTTTGCGTGTGTGTTTTCTGGCCTTTTATGTTTTTATAGTAGGTTAAAGTGAAAAAATAATAGACAGATGAGATAGATGAAGTTGTGCTGAAAAAACAGATACCAAACATGGGGATTGTAAATATTTGTTTATGTAGTATATAAAGGCAAAATCAAAAGAACTGAAAACCAGACAAAATAGGCTCAGACCACTAAGGGTTAATATTTGAATGTTTCTGCAACAGAAAGTACATTGTGCCAATTATTTCATTTTATTTATTTATTTTTTTTTTTTCCAAAATATAACTTGGTTAAATTTTTTCAGTGTGTGTATAAGTACTTTTTGAACATTTTGAGCACAATATCAATAATACCGCGATAATAATGATAATCATGATAATTTTGGACACAATAACCGTGATTTGAAATTTTCATATCGTTACATCCCTATCTATCTATCTATCTATCTATCTATCTATCTATCTATCTATCTATCTATCTATCTATCTATCTATCTATCTATCTATCTATCTATCTATTGTTGTGGAAATGTTCAACTGATAACCCACACACAAAGAGGAGGAGAGAAAGTTAGAGTTAAAATATATACATGCATTTATTGAGAAGTCAATCACAGAGAAACTCTGTAAGTGAAGTCTGATTAAACAAGAGAAAACTAAAGATTATATAGAACCAAATCCAACCCCCTCAAACTATGATGTCATTCCTTACGTACATCGTACCACTCCATACTACTCCTTCTCTGCTCCGTGAAGAGGTCATGATGACCTCTTCACTCTAACCTTGCTTGGATCCTATCTGGAGTGCAGGCGCCATCCTCTATCTACACATTCAGACATTTAGGTGTTTGGATTTTAACTCAAGGCAAGAAAGAACTCCATTCCTGGGTCGGGGGTGTTACAGAGTGGTAAACATCACACATAATGAATAATGACTCAGCATTAAAAGAAGATGTACTAACAGTATAAAATATAAAGAGTATAAAATATAAAAAGTAAATTTTTCCACCACATTTCCTCCCTTTTGATTATTCAAACGAATCAATCATGCAAAAACATAAAATTTACATACGAGTATCAATAAATGATTATAAATGATCATCAAACCATAGACAACCTAATTCAGCTATATTCCTCCAGATATAAATAATATGTAGCCAAATTTCCAGACTTTGTTTTTTTTTTAGATCATGTTTGACATTGGAGGACAAATAGCAAAATACTATGAAAAAATACTATAACCATCCACCCATGATCTATCTGCTTTTGGACATCAGTCAGAACAGTGATTTACAGTTTCACAATTTTTTGTTAATTTGACAGGATTACACGTTGCTTTCTTCATGCACCATCAAATCATCATCAAGATCATCTAAGTCATCAAAATCATAATCATCATCATCATCATCATCATCAATCACTTCATGCTATACCATACTAAAAGTACCAATCACATTGCTAATCATTGAACGTATTATTGGAATAATGCAACAGGATAATACAAGGAGTAATACAAACACACCAAAAATCACAGCAACAATTTTCATCAACATTGCCTTCCATCCCCCAGACAGCAGCCAGCCCCAAAAATCCCAGCCTGTTGTAGTGCATGCAGTGTTTTCCTCATGTAGGACTCGTCTAAGGTGATCAAGCTGATTGTGGAAACATCAGGTACATAGGTACAACACTGGTCGCCAATAAGATGACAGACACCTCCCTTTTCAGCCAATAGGAGATCTAAAGCTGCCCTATTCTATAATGCGACAGTGCGGAGAGCTTTCATCTCACTGGTCATTAAACCCCTGTTCAACAGACGCAGTGAGATTCTCTAGCTCCACAGAAAGTTCTTCTATGTACCAAGCTAAACAATCAGGGCCGTACATGGGAATAATACTGATTACAAACTTTTGGCCACCTGAAATCCGATCCCGTTTTACACGGGTGTGAGGCGGTGACATAACTGGGCTGATGGTCAATTTGGAGATAGCTGGAACCAAATAAGAGAGGTGACATGTACCTGCCCATCATGCTGGGAGATACAGATAAGAGTGTAGACCACACGTCCACACCATATCTGTAGGACAGCCATACCCATAATCAGAAGGAGTTAGAGCTACGGTGGCATTATATGTGGTAGTAACATTAAAAATAAAATAAAATAAAAATATGAGGTCTTAGCATCATAATGTGTCAGTGGGGATGGTGTACCTAGTAATGCCGTGAGATTGTAGAGGACTATAAATGGAGAAAAGTAAATTTATCAGCTCTGTTTTCACAATTTGTTAACCCGCAGGCTACCTTGAGAGTAATGTTACACCCAGATGTGTGTCCCAAATTATACTGTGTGTGTTCTGTGACTGGGGAATGGAAGCACAACTGTGGAATGAAAAAAAGATTAGACAGATCTCTGAGCCGAAAAAACAACATTTTTCTGTACCATAGTAATATTAGTGTCTCTAGAGAAATTTCTTGGATTTCTGAAGGAAGGTCATGTTGGGTCTCAGCCCCAGCCAGGGGTACGCCGTGACAGACGGCCACTGTCCACTTTATCATTGTCAATAGTGTGTGATTGATCAAAAGAGGATAAGGAGCGAACAGAGTATCTTTGTGTGAGCTGTGTGGCATCAAACTGCACACATAAAACACAGATTAGTGACACGTCGTGTCAGGTCACGTGTCACTCGCCACCACGTGTTATCACTATACTTGTGGTGATCAATGAGGTGGAGGTCACGTCCGTGACGTCCCCGAAGCTCCTCTGACCCTAGCTGTCCTCCGACAGACCAGGGCGCAACAGGAATGTGATGCGGTGGTGAAGGATCAGATACCTGATAGAATGTGTCCATGTACCACATGTACAGGCACAGGAGGGTGATGCAGATGACAGCTGACCCTTTGATCACCTCCATCGTCGTCGAATCAGTGTATGTGTGGGGCAGGGGGTCTTCAGTCACTCGCCAGTGACCAGGCAAAGGATAAGTGTATATGAGACGTCACTGGGGTCGTTACCACCGCTAGGTTTCAACCAGTGAGTCTTGTGAGTGTGGGTGCGTGATACAGCTGTGTCCAGCTCCGGTGTCCAGTCGTCCAGTCTACGCTGTCGATCGATGCTCCGGCCCGTCCTCGGCTGCAGCAGTCGGCGGTTCTCCCAGAAACCGCTTACAGTGGGTCGCGTGGATCCACATGGCACGTTCAGCAACCTTGACCGCTGTGTGCGTCATCAGGAGCACCTGGAAAGGTCCTCGCCACCTGCGCTGTTTCCAGTGCTTTCGTCTGAAGTCCCGGACCAGGATCCAATCCCCAGGCTGCAGCGGATGGAGCAGCCCCTCTGCAGGAACCGGTAATGCTGATTTCACCAGTACCTGTACTTGAGATAGTTCAGAGGAGAGTTTCCTACACTAAGACAACATGTCATGCTCCAACAATGATGTCAACCCGGTGCTTGGTTGGGGGGCCTGGAGACCTGTATATGGGGTCTCCCAAACATAGTCTCAAAAGGACTCAGCCCACTTCGCCTCCTACGTCTCATTCTCATTTGCATGAGGACCAGAGGTAGGGCCTTGACCCAGTTAAGGCCTGTTTCCTCACAACATTTAGCCAGTTTTGATTTTAGGGTGCTATTTTCCCTTTCAATAGCCCCCCCTGATTGTGGATGGTATGCACAGTGTGTTTTGAGGTCAAAACCTAGTATTTCCCCTAACTCAGTTAGTGCTGTGTTCACAAAGTGGGACCCATCGTCTGATGAGATCCTCTTTGGGATCCCCCAACAAAACAAAACAAAATTTCAGTTACCAAAGCCTTAGCCACTGCAGAGCTGTCTGCATGTTTTGCAGGAAAACATTTATCCAACATTCCTCCCTTAGACACATGATCTACGCCATGTGTCAGCTTAGCAAACCAGGGGAAGAAATGTTTGGGCAGACAAGGTCGTCCATCAGCTGCCCCAGGTGAAACAAAAGACACAAGCCTGTGAAGAAGGACAACAAAGGAGAAGGTCATCAACATACTGTAAAGGAGCAACACCTGGTGGGAGGTCAAGGTGGGACAGCGAGTCGGCCAAAATCGAATTGTAAATGGTTGGGGCCTCACAATACCCCTGAGACATGCGTGTCCATGTGTACATTTTGTTTCTGAACTGAAACACGAACCAATACTGGCTATCTGCATGCACGGGAACAGGTGTGAACGCGTTCGAAAGGTCAATGACAGAAAAGTGAGATGCAGACGGCGGAATTTGTGCCAAAATCATGTGTGGATTTGGGACCGTGGGCACACGTGGCACCACGGCTTTGTTTACAGCCTGTAGGTCTTGAATGAACCTCCATGTGTCTGGGTCAGGGGGGGTTCGCGCTTTTTCCACAGGAAAAATAGGGGTCCTGACCGGTGAATCAGGACATGGGACTATAATTCCCACATTCAAATAAGCTTCAAACACGGACTGTTTTTGACATGGCCTGTAATCAGATCGCGGGGTAATGATGACCGGTGGGCAGTTCCGGACGAGACCCACATCATGTGGACCAGTAGCCCAGACACCAGGTGGGATATCAGCCAGTTTGGGTGGCACGGAGACGGGTGAGAGGCCTGTGGGAGATGCAGACATACAGGTGAGCGCTTCATCATTTAACAACTGTACAGTTTTCTGACAGTGAAACACTGATATCATGCTCTGTCTGTATACCCCCAGTCGGGGAGCGAACATGATGGCCGGGTCAGAGGTGGGACACAAATCTGACACCTGCAAGGCCTTTTCCACAAACGGGCCCACGTCTTTCCAATCTGCATGGCATGGTTTGGAAAGAGCAACATGCGTGGTGCAGCACCAAGCCTGTAAAAAGAACGTTGATTATCAGTCAGTGACACAGACAATGCACAAAAAATATGAATCCCAAAACATGTAACCCGTTGTGAGCTTATCAGACGTTGTGTGGAAAAACTCTTCCTCATATGTGGGGTCAGGACCTCCAGGACTGAAATGAGAAGCACACTATAAATCATTTGGGGGTGAGACACAAGCGCCAGGCTGAAGTCTGCTGTCACTCAGCTCGACCCATTTTTCTGTAATTTGGGGGGAACAGACTTTCCAGTGGTATACAGAATCTGGTAACCCAGCAGCATACCTAACCATTGTGTGTGCGTACACACAATGTGAGTGGAGATCTGTGCCTGCGACTGTGTTTTGTTGAGTTATCGTTAACCCCTCTGGACCCGATTCAAGTTTTACCCCCAATTTGCACATCAAATCCCGCCCACACAAATTAATGGGACAGACGGGTGCGAGTAAAAAAAGAATGTTAGAAAGTACATTCTTGTGAAACACATGTCAACGGAACAGTAAAGCTCTCTCTGTCCTGTTTACCACCAGCCGACACAGAAATAATAGTTTTTCCACTCAACTTTAGTGTAGGTGTTAAGTCTACATGTCTGATCACAGAGTATGTAGCTCCACTATCTACTAAAAACGATAACTTAAACCTGCTTATAGTAAGACCAACCACAGGGAGCTTCTGATAGGAGTCAGTACACAGCTGAGCGTGTGTGTGTGTGTGTGTGTATGATGTGTGTGTGTCACCTCCTCCTCCCTCGGGTAGTGCAGCAGAAGCTGTAGTGGGTGTGGTATTTGTGTCTGGAGACCCGCCCTCCAGGGCCGCGAGCCAATCCCCTCCCCTGTTCCCTCCACATGGCCGTCTCCGCCCCGCCTTCTCTGTGGGCAGTCCCTTTTCCCATGTCCTGGTTGGCCACAGAGGTGGCCCACCCCTCCACATGTCGGACCACCCCTTTCCGGGTGTAGGTGGGCCTCGAGTGTTCTCCGGTCCCCTCCCCCGCCCACGCTGTTCCCCGGGGGGGTCAGGCGGACCAGTCCGGAGTGTCTGATGAAAGTGACCCTGCCCTGCGTCTGGAATCTTCCACTGTCTCATCAGGCCTGTTTCAGGTTTGTCCATGCAGACAGAAAGCCTCAGGTGGGAAAAACGTCCGGCAGAGGCTAGGGGTCATCTGTGCAGCCAGAAGCCGCCTGAGTTCGGACCCGGTGGGTCTGTGTTCATTGCAGAAAGTCCCTCGGATGGATCAGGTAGATGTTTCAGTGAATGTCCATGCCCTGAACACCACAACAGGACCGTCTGGTCCGCTGACTTCCACCATGGGCATTTGTGCAGCTGTGCCAGAAGTCAGTCCTCCCCCCTGCCTGCAGCATCAGCAGCGGGGGTGGAGTCGGGTTGTGTGGAGTCCGGCTCCGGCGGTGGAGAAGGCCGAGGATCAGCAGACCTGGGGGGCCTGCTGGGGCCCGTTGACGTTTGGCCGGTTCTGGAATTACGGCTGAGTGTTCCGGGAGGGGGGGCGGGTTCTCGCGGCGTCTTTGTGGGCAGGCGTCCAGACCCGGACACCAACTTCGCTGCCTGCACAGAAACACAGGGGGGGGGGGGGGATATGGTATATGGTAAAGTGGCGGAGCTCAAGCTCCTTGATATCAAAAATCTGTTTTATAACTGTTTAATCTGTATAATCTGTTTTATATGGTTTATATGGTATATGGTTTTTATAACCAGCAGCATAATTTACCAGATCTTACAGACGTAGCACAGACGTCGCACAAAAATACAAGGGAAGTATAAAGTTATGAATACAAAGAAGTGGTTTAAATATTCTAACAAATTAGGCATAAAAGGGAAAAACACAGCTAGATGGTGTTTACAGTGTCATCTACGGTTACAAATGCCTCAGTTTGTTTTTGCTTCATTCAGCTTCCTCCAACCACATCTCAAACCATTTGTTACAAGTTTCCTTTTGTTTAAATTCCCTGACCTTGTTTTTTCTCTCTTAGCCTCCCTTTAACTCATTCAGTTTTTGCACACCCAAAGTTGGCGTTTTAGGAAAAATACCCATGTTTACCCAATAATCAGCACATTCAGGCACAATTTCCCCATATTTTCTTTTTACCCATGGGTTTTGGAATAAGGGTTCTTTCAAGTTTGTTATAAACTTTACTCTACTGTATTTACATACAGTAGCAACCTTATACGATTTTTCTTTTTGGTTGAAGGCGAAAAAATCTCCCAAAAACGCCTGTACTCTATGGCATTTGCATACAATAGCAACCCAACTCAGGTTTATATATTTTTTTTTTCCCACTATATAAACCTGAATTGTATCCCACTGTAAATGTTACAGTGGTCACCAGTGACGTGAGTTTGGAACACAGAGAGTAAAAGCCCCACACACCCCAAACTGTAACTTTCTCACCGTGTGTGGCGTTGAACTCAGTTCTGATTCCAGTGGTGAGACGGGCGGGGCTCAGGGCCGGTCCCCCGTCTGCGGTGTCGTTTTACCACGGGGCTACAGCCGCTTTTTTGGCCCGTAGGATGATCAGTCCACCAACCTCCATTCCCTGCCCGACAGCACACATGGGATCCTGCCGACAACGCCAATTTGTTGTGGAAATGTTCAACTGATAACCCACACAAAAAGAGGAGGAGAGAAAGTTGGAGTTAAAATAAATAAATGCATTTATTGAGAAGTCAATCACAGAGAAACTCTGTAAGTGAAGTCTGATTAAACAAGAGAAAACTAAAGATTATATAGAACCAAATCCAACCCCCTCAAACTATGATGCCATTCCTTACGTACATCGTACCACTCCATACAACTCCTTCCCTGCTCCGTGAAGAGGTCATGATGACCTCTTCACTCTAACCTTGCTTGGATCCTATCTGGAGTGCAGGCGCCATCCTCTATCTACACATTCAGATATTTAGGTGTTTGGGTTTTAACTCAAGGCAAGAAAGAACTTCATTCCTGGGTCGGGGGTGTTACAGAGTGGTAAACATCACACATAATGAATAATGACTCAGCATTAAAAGAAGATGTACTAACAGTATAAAATATAAAGAGTATAAAATATAAAAAGTAAATTTTTCCACCACACTATCTATCTATCTCTAGTGAATTGTGGGAATAACATGAAACTGAGTGTTCCACAGCATGGACAGAGGGCGCCACCTGCTGACCGGTCTTTAATACTTCCCTCTGGTGAACCACTGCATCACCATGATCCCAAAACAGCACAAATTCAAACCTGCTCACCCATGAGGCGTTCAGGGACTCTTCTCTGGATGTGGAGATTGACAGACACATGTGAAGTTAGTTATCTGCTGGGCAGTGATTAAAATGCTTAATCACAGTGGATTTTTGTGATTAATTGCTCTCCATTGCATCGTTATGTGCAACATTCAACAATTAATGCAAAAGTAACATTTCACATTTTTATTTTAAAGTTTCTGCAATATTAACTTCAAAGTCCTGTAACATTTACTTTGCAAATACTTTTAATAACAGTATTGCCTTTTTTGAAAAATACTGCTACATGAACAAAAATGCAATAACATTTAGTTTGAAAATACTTAAAATAAAAAAAAGGTGGTTTTTAACTGAAGCACTCCATTTACACAGAAGCAGTTTAAAACATTCATGTGAATCTATAATAATAATAATAACAATAATAATAATAATAATAGCTTTATTTATATAGCACCTTTTAAAAACAAAGTTTACAAAGTGCTTTTAACAGACTAAGTAGAGGGTGCAACAGCAGGATACAAGATGCAAATAAAACACTAAAACAGAAGCAACACAATAAGAGATATAATAATAATAATAATAATAATAATAATAATATATTTTATTTATAGGCACCTTTCAGGACACTCAAGGTCACCGCACAAGGTTGTTAAAAATAAATAAAACACGATTAAAATTACAAATATACATATATAAAACACATAGGTACATAAAATGGCAGTAGATAAAAGTGAAATTATGGAATAGAGTAGGCCTGTCTGAATAAATAAGTCTTAAGCTGGGATTTAAATGGGAGATATGTATAACAAATGCAAAAACAGGACACTTCGAATAAATTAAATGAATCAAAATAAAGAGGGCAGGGATAACGTAACATGATGCTGTCAAATCAATGTAAAAATAAAGGAGTGAGATAAAACAACATCATGTATGAGAATATAAATTAATAATCAAACAGGATAAGATTCAAATTTTAAAAATGAAAAATTAAAAGGGACAAACATCACATAAAAGCAAGTCTATAAAAATGTGTTTTAAGAAGTGATTTAAAAGATGTCACTGATTCCGCAAGCCTTGTCTCCTTGGGCAGGCCGTTCCAAAGTCGAGGGGCCCTGATGGAAAAGGCCCGGTCACCCTTAGATTTAAGCCTCGACTTCAGAACAGCCAGGGGCCCTCTGCCCCCCCGAGGATCTAAGGCTGCATAGTCAACTAGTATCTCATCTATACAGCTAGGGGCCAGGCCCATTTGAGCCTTAAAAGTGATCAGTAAAATCTTAAAATCAATTCTAAAACACACAGGGAACCGATGGAGGGATGCCAGGATAGGGGTGATGTGATGTCACCTGTTAAAACCAAATCTCAACTTAAAAATTAATATAATCAACTAATATAATCAAATCAAGGAGAAAAAAAAAAAAAAAACAAAGTTATTGGCCACTGTACAGTACAGAGGCACAATCATAACCTTCTTAGCAACTGCATGTTAACATTTAGAACTCTGTTTACTTTTTTTCTGAGCATGAACCAGCAAAAAAGTTTTGCTTTTATCATCAGGGAGCAGCATAAACAGTCAATGGCCCTGCTAAAGTGGTTCAATACAAAGAGGTACACAAGTGCAATTTACTGTGCAGGGGACTTTTTAGTCTGTCAGTTCCATGTTTGTACTGGATATCTGTGGGAGCAAAAAAGAAAAAAAAAACAAACAAAAAAATAAAAGAGAGCACTTTTCAGTGCTACAGGTTGAGTAGTTACACAATTACAAAATTAATTGTAATAAATGCATCCATTCCTCTGGCTTTACATTTCTTACTCCTCTGCACCAAGCCAATTGCTAAAACATACAAGGCCATTTACATTCTCAGATGACCAAGAAGCTCTCTTTTTGTGAACAATATGACCAGCAAGAAAAACAACCTTTAGAATAGAATAGAATAGAATGGAATAGAATAGAATGTCTTTATTGTCATTGTACAGGTACAACGAAATTAAAAAGTGCAATCGTCCTAGGTGCCATAAAAAAAGTATAAATAATGTACATAAGAGTATAAAAACTAAAATATAAAAAGAAAACCCTGACAGCATAAATATCTAAAAAGCAGCATAAAAAAAAGAGTGTTTCTAGAAGTATAAAAGACACATAAAACATCATATACTCTGGACAACATTCAGCATTCCACACAATTACTTCATGTCCAGCAGTATTCAGTGCAGTTATGGCCCTGGGATAAAAACTGTTTTTTAGACGGTCTGTGCTGGCCTTTAGTGTCCGGAAGCATCTGCCAGAGGGTCAAAGTTCAAAAAGTTGAAAGCCAGGGTGCGTTGAATCCCTGATAATATTCCATGCCCTCCTGAGACGGTGTGAACTGTAGAGGACTTCCAGGGAAGGAAGGGGGCAGCCGGTGGTCTTCTGGGCCGTGGTGATGACCCTTTGGAGCGCCTTCCCGTTCGCTGCCGCACAGCTCCAATACCACACAAAGATGCAGTACGTTAGGATGCTTTGTATGGCACATCGATAAAAAGACACGAGCAGTTTCTGGGAGAGATGGTTATTCCTGAGAGTCCTCAGAAAATAAAGTCTCTGCTGTGCCTTTTTAACCCTTTCATGCATGACGTCCACATTTGTGGACACATAGTTTAAGCTCATTTTCTAAAGGGTTATAAAGGCAGTATTCTCCAAACCACACGGGTTTCCCCTCTATAGACCCTAAGCAATACAATGAAAAGATGTGTCATCTTAGTTTTAGAACTTTGACTGCTCTGTGATCTCATAAAGTTATCCTCCTACGACCCATCTGTGGGTTTTTTGTCCACGTTTGTAGACAGGAGTCATATCTTTATACAACCCCCCCCCCCAAAAAAAAAAAAAACAAAAAAACAAAAAAAAACAGCTGTCCACCGCAAAGGACATTCCATAAAAATTTTTAAAAATGTGAGTGAAAAAAATATTGCATCATGATGTTTCCAATATAGGCAATTATTTAATTAAAAAAAAGTCAAAACTCAAATATGAAATATCTTCTCAATAAAGCCATATTTAAAAAAAAAAAAAAAAAAAAAAAAGTTCAAAATGTATTTCAACTTCAGCCTAATTTTGAGTAATAAAATCAATAAAAAAAAAAAAAATCTAGATCATTTTTTTTCATAATTCGTGCATGAAAGGGTTAATGATGGCTCTGGTGTTGGCGGTCCAGGTCAGGTCATCCTCGATGTGCACGCCCAGGAATCGGAAGTTGGAGACCCTCTCCACACACTCCCCACCAATAAACAAGGGCTGAATGTCTGGTTTTCTCCTGAAGTCTAAGACCCTCTCCTTTGTTTTGGTGGTGTTCAGGATTAGGTATAGACAGGCCCGGACTGGCTAAGCGGGAGGACTGGGACAATTCCTGGTGGGCCGGTGTAATATTTAAGCCGCAAGGGCCAGAGTTCACTTTAAGTATATATTTAATATTTTATTCTTTTTTTTGTGTGTGTGGGGGGGGGGTTCAGTCATAGCACTGAGTTGATCACGTAATCTGCAGCCGCTGTTCCTGGGCCCCACCCCCTCTACTAGCAAGCTGTTTTTTTCCTTCCTCTTTTTTGCAGACTCACTGTGGCCTGATGTAACATGTCCTTGCACATATGTTAGTAGCTCTATACTGTAGCTGTGGAGCATAGACCATCTGTGCTCTGTAGGCTGTCGAAGGTCAGCTGTGTTTACTGTTTGAAACATGGAGAATAGAAAGAACAAGGGTGGCACAGAGAAGGCAAGAATTAAAAAGAGGAAAGCTCTGGAAGCAAACGCAGCCAAATGTGCCAAAATCTGCAACTTTTTCACAAAAACGACCTCCCGGTTGGAAACAACTAATGAGGACGATGAAACGGGTAAACCACCTTTAAAGTTAGTTATCGAGTCAGTGAATTGTGTGGCATTGTGGTGTGTAACATAACATTATGTAATTTAAATAATAGTATGATGTGACGCCACAGAACTGGGAAACTTTGTCTTGTAGCTCCTCAGAGTCAGAAAGAACATCCAGCAGCAGACACCAGCCATGAGCCCACAAGTCCAGAGTGGGCAGGTAGGACTGCTCATAGAGGGAAGATTATGAATAAATAGGCTCCAATGAAGAGTATGGTGTAGGCCTGTTCAGTATGAAAGGTGCTCTGAGATGCTCCAGCACTACATGAATGAAACTGACACCAAGGCTTTGAAAATAGAAGATTTGTGCTGAGAATTATGAGCATTTTTAAAATGTGCTTTAGTGTCAGAAGCAGAGCCAGGAGCCAGTAGTGATGAGGGGATTGTTCCTGTCAGGATGGAAGGAAAAGGTGAGCTGTTGGAACAGACTGTGTCAACAAGCATTAGTTCCACTAAAACCACTTTCTATACCCAAACGATAGTACTAACCTATTTTATTTTTTATCATATCATATCATATCATATTTCATCATATCATTTATCATCCTGCGACAACCTTGGTCATTGATGTGATGTATTTGTGAAATTTTATAAATAACTTGTTAACATTTGTTATGGTTTTGTGAGGGTAATAGGTTGCAGTGATCCCCTTGGGACATTGTCTTAAGGGGGGGGGGGGGGTGTTAGGGCCCCTGGGGTCCTCTGGGGGAGCTATGTATGTTTCCAGCTCTTGCCTTCCGACAGGCACCTGATGAGATGATCAGGAACACCTGTGGCACCCAGAGTTCCTGCCTGCCTGTAGTCTTCTCTCTAGCTCTCTCTTTCTGCTGAGTTCTCTGCCTGCTGCCCTCACAGGTCCTTGGTTTGTAAACTCTTGGGTTGGTTATGTTTTGATATTTTGTTCTGTTCCGTACCTTTCAACACTCACATCAGCACATGTCCACTCATGCACACCTACACTACTGACGGTTCATTCACATTCTGTAAAATACTTTAGTTTACTTTTCCCTAATTTGGTCTAATTTGGTTTAATTTCGCTTAATTTGGCTTATTTTGATTCAATAAAATTCTTACGTTAAACTTCATTTATGGTGTGTTCCCCTTTTTTTGTTGTGGCCTCTGAGCCAGGTCATAACAGCCGGTCTGAGGTATGAAACTCCAGGGCTGAAAATGAGTCTCAGTCCAGCCCTGGGTATAGATGTTGCTGGTGTATCCAAACACTTTAGTGCAATGGAGGCCAGTCTGCTGTGTGAGCCTGTATGTTTGGACCCCCACTCTAATGGACAGGCATCTGGACTGATAGTGGCCTCCGCTCTGTATCGACGCAGACAGTTCTCAACTGAGTCTTCCTCCTCTTCAGAATCAGACTCCAATGAAGCAGCTACAACGACTAACTTTTTCATTGGTGGCTCTGATGTTTTCACAGGTCTTTCTGCAACAACCTGCAGAATAAGTTGGTGACAGACGACCACACCTCAGCCCGCTCATCTCTGGGTATACACTTGTGGTCCTTGAATCTAGTGCGGTAGCAATCTTCAGATACACTATATTGCCAAAAGTATTGGCTCACCCATCCAAATAATCAGAATCAGGTGTTCCAATCACTTCCATGGCCACAGGTGTATAAAATCAAGCGCCTAGGCATGCAGACTGCTTTTACAAACATTTGTGAAAGAGTGGGTCGTTCTCAGGAGCTTTTATTTTATATTCAAGAGTAAATGAACACAAGTGAGCTGCCCAACAATTGAATTTCTCATTGGAGATGAATAAAGTAATTCTTATTCTTAAATAAACCCCCAAACCACTTCTTTTCAGTGCCGTCAGGACTGCAGTTCAAATTGTCAGCCTTCAGGACACTATTCAGCTTCGCTATCATCAGTACATACAAAGTTGCCCACCTGTTATTTCAACCAGCCCACCCTAATATGACCAGTTAGAACCGGCCCTGTTGGAATCTATCCCAGCTACCAACCAGCAAAGACTGGCTAAACCATCAATGTGTCACCAGTTCATCACAGGGTTGATATAAATGAGCAACCCTTGCTAACCACTGCTCCACCATTCCACCCAGAAGAAATGATGGTGTAAAATGTATTTTGGTGCCCATACACACATGTAGTAATGTAAATTTGGCATATACACATGACCACAGTTTGTTACGGACAAATCATTTATGTTTGCATGCCAAGTCTTAACTACCTTTGGACATCTTATAAAACACATGTAAATGACGTAACACCATAGTCTAAACACAGAACACTTACAGGTGGAAGCTATGAAGATAATGCAGAAGCCAGTACTCGATGGGATGTGGTAGCCAATTCTGTCCAACATACAGTACAAAGGTAGAGAGATGACAGGGTTTATTGACCTTGAAATATGGCTGCTTCTTTTCTACAGCAAGTTAATTAAGTGAAGGAGTTAGTGATGAGCTGTATGACTGAAAGCATTAAAGTAGGAGTGCTGCTTACATTTACATTTATGCATTTGGCAGACGCTTTTTTCCAAAGCGACTTACAGGGGAAACCAATCATATCACTCAATCAATCAAATTTTATTATATAGCGCCAGATCAAAACAAAAAGTTATCTAATGACACTTTATATATAGAGTTGGTCAAAACCAGACTCTAAGCCAATTTACAGAAACCCAACAGAATCCTCCAGGAGCAAACACTTGTGACTGGTGACAGTGGAAGGAAAAACTTCCCTTTAACAGCAGAAACCTCGAGCAGACCCAGACTCCTGGAGGATGGCCGTCTGCCTTGACCAGTTGGGGTTAAAGAGAGAGAGTAAAGAAAGAGAAAAAGAGAGAGCGATAGAGATAGAGACTGGGGGAGAGGGGGAGTAGGGGGAGACACATGGAGGCAGTTGAGGATAAGTGAGTGATGATGATGAAGGCAGGAGAGAGGCAGGACCATCACAGCAGGTCCAGAGATAATCCTGGGAAAATCTGTGATAATCCTGGGAAAAACTTTATTAGAATATTTAAAATGGAATGTCTGACAGTGCTAGGACAGGAGGTGCTCTCAGAAGAGCTGGGTCTTCAGGACCTTCTTGAAGATAGGCAGGGATGCCTCTGTTCTCGTAGTGCTCAGTAGAACATTCCACCAAAGTGGAATGACCCATGAAAAGATCCTGGATTGTCTTGTACAAGGTCTGGGGACCGCCAGACAATGTTCCCCAGACGAGTGGAGTGGTCGTGGGGCGACATAAGCTTTTATCAGTGCACCTAAGTAGGTAGGAGCAGATCCACTGAGAATTTTGAAGGCTAGGATTAACGATTTGAATTTGATGTGGGCAGCTATGGGTAGCCAGTGTAACTCAATAAGTAACAGGGTGACGTGCCCTTTTAGGCTGATTGAAGACCAGACGCGCTGCTGCATTCTGGACCATCTGTAGTGGTTTGACAACACAAGCTGGGAGGCCTGATAGAAGAGCATTGCAGTAGTCAAGGCGGGAGATAACCATAGTCTGCACCAGGAGCTGGGTGGCCTGTTCAGTTAGGTATGGCCTGATCTTTCTTAGGTTGAACAGAGTGAAATGACATGATCGGGTGCTTGCATCCAAACCGGAGTTGAACTGATTGATGTCCTCAGAGCAGTTTGGATCTTTACGTTTGTGGGCTGGACTCTGCTGTAGAGGCATAAATGTGGAGCCCAATGTCACTGAAGTGTTACTGAAGGACTGGACGAGAGAAGGACTGACTGTTGAGCTAGTGATGTTCTCATTGGTGGAAGTCTCATGGTCAATTGAATCGAGGTAACTGGGAAAGATCGGCACTGTAACCAAAATACAGAAGACCAAACTGAAAATAAAGTGGTGTTAAGTCTTGGACCACTGACGACAATAAGTAAGGGAAAGGGGGTGAATTACAAAATCTGTGATTAACAAGGGATTGTATCTATAACATAAAAGCCAAGTGGCCTTTGTGTGTCTGTGTATGTGTGTCTGCTTTATAACTAAACTAAAAAAAAACTTTTGGGGTAGTTATGTATTTTGGGTCAAGGATCAGACAAGCGAAAACAGCTTATTGATACGACCAATATTTTTTGAGTTATTTGTTGATAAACTTGGCTACACTGGCTGCAGGATATTGTCATCAGTTGGTTGTCCATCTGTCCAAAAACTTTGGCATGCACTGATAAGTCAGGCCGAGGGTTTTCAAGTGCCTGCGTGTTATGTTTCCAGCTCAGCGGACCATTAGGACATGACGGGATGTCCAGCTGTGATTACACACTAACAAAGTTGGTGGCCCAGTTTCACTCTGCCGGTTCCTAGTCAGACCCGGTCCGTTCCGGTAAATGGTTGATTCAATATTTTTATTAAACCCCTTCAATTAAGGCCAAAAGCCCACACTTGAACCATGTCTTGTTTCATTTCAAATCCACAGTGGTAGTGGTGGTGATCAGTAAACAATGGTTTAAAAAAACTACTGTCAAAGTTTACTTATGTGGATGCAGTTACTTTTGCTCCTGGCTGGGAATGCAATAATGGAAAGACCCCTTTTTTAAACTACGTTACAGGAGAAGAAAGATGAAAAGTGTTGCATTTAATATTGAAAAATCCAAATTCTATCACAAGCACAGATGCTCTCCACATTCTATGACTGTTAAATCAATTGGACAATGCATGCTATGTCTGAACTTACCAACAAACTGACGGTAGTAATCCATCAAGGAAAAGGGCAGTAAACAAAAGGACCACAACCATCTCATGATGCGTATGGACTTCCTGGTACCATTCTAACTTAATTCTAATACTTAATATAACTGCCTTCTGACTCAGACTTACCCTTCTTTATGGTAGAGTGTTGAATTGTTGGTGTGTTTGCAGTGGCCACAGAGCAGGTATAGCTGGTTATGAGGTACATGTGTAGTTTACAGTGTCCAGTGCAGGCCATCTCTGAGCAAACAAGTAAAAGTAGGATACCTAAAGAGGCCTCATGGAATTCCATTGCTGAGACAGTAAAGAACACAGCCAAAGACAACCAAAGGAGAACAGATATAAAAGCAACATCACAGAAAAAGTACAGAAAAAAAAGTGTTGAAAAGAAAATTTGCTGGAGGGAAGCTTGAGAAATGGAGACAAATATTGGATTTTTCCATCTCCTTTGGTTAAATCCTCAAGCAAGAACCCATCATGTGCTTTGGCTGTACAAAAAAGATAGATAGATAGATAGATAGATAGATAGATAGATAGATAGATAGATAGATAGATAGATAGATAGATAGATAGATAGATAGATAGATAGATAGATAGATAGATAGATAGATAGATAGATAGATAGATAGATAGATAGATAGATAGATAGATAGATGAACACAGAGGTAATCTTTGTTGTTTCAGGTCTCCTGTTTGTCTAGCAAATAATGGCAATGGTATTTACTTAATATTAACTTGTCATGCATAGGGAAATTAAGCAAACAGTATATGGAGCCAAAACAAATGACTTCAATGTTTGATATTGAAAATAAAATTTCACATTGAAAACACACCCTGAAACTGAAAAAAGAAACAATGGCTTTGAAAAATGTGTATAGTAAAAAAAAGTTCTAATAACATCAAAACAGGTATTGGCATTGATAACGTTTCACTGAAGTTTAAAACACGAATGTCTTATGTTATATAATTTCATTTTTATTATTTTTTTTGCATTTTGATGTGTGTTTGAATGAAAATCATAGCATTTTTATTTGATGTCACTGTTTCATCAATGACAGTTTATATTTTTGATGATTTTGATTTTCTTTTTTGAACACATTTTTTTTCGCTTACTGTGATTTTTAGTTTCATGTTTTTGTCACCTTTTTGGTGGGAGGGAGGGTTTGAAGGGAAGGGCTAGGAGGGTGCAATTTGCATATCTGCATTGTGTAAACAGCAACACTGTCACACCATTTAATCTGACACTCTCACCTGAAAAAAATAATCTTAAATTATATCTATCACACACACACACACACACACACACACACACACACACACACACACTGTCACACAAGAGGCTAGTCAGATACAGACAATAGCACCTTGGCTTTAATATTAACACACACATGACACAACAGCATCTTCTCTCACTGCAATTCAGACAGAAGTGACTGAACCACCTGGAATGTTTCCTAGCTAGAAAAAACATCAGCTAACTCATATCTAACAACATAAACAATGATTTACGCTTCACTGCATCAAATATGAGGACTGGTGATGATAATAATGTGTTGGTATTGAGTGGTAGAAGTAAAGAAATGTGTCACATATCCTAGTTTAAGCCGGGTACTAGTGCTACATTCCAAAGTGCAGGGAGGTAGAATATATCTCAGTTCGAGTTAATTACATCCCACCTCAAAGCATTCCAGATGATCCGTGTCGACCATGAACAACAAATATGAAACATTTTCATGGAGATCTAAGCTCTTATTTGTTTTGTTACTGAAGAGGCATTTTGACTGTCGACAGTACAGTGTTCAATCATATATGAAAACTAGAAGGAAGAGGTGAAATAATGGGTGCTGCTGTATTTTTGTTGTAAAAATATTATGTTTCAACCATGTACTGTTTATGGTTTTGAAAATTTTCTTGTTAAAAACTGACATTAAAAATAATTCTCTTTACCACCCCAAAAAATGGGCTAGAAACACTACTGCCCCTGCAGTCTTCTTACAATTAAAACAAAAAAAAACAAAAAAAAAAGAAGTGGTGGCTATGATCTGGGATGAAGTCAGTTCAGTTTATCTAATGTCAACAAAGGATGAGCTCCTGGTGCCTCATTAAAATAGTAGGTGTGGAAAACCATCACTGATAAACTCACACTGTTGGTGTGACTTTCTGTCACTTAGTGAGAACTTCTTTGTGTGCATTAAGAGCTAATGTCTGCTTGTACAACATACTTTGAGGATTTTTTTTTTTTTATTTGAGCTTCTGAATGTTATATTTTTAAGTGTATGCTGATGTATCTGTTTCTTCAATTTTTTTAATTTCAGTGTTAGTCATGGATGTTTGTGACATTGAAATTTTAGATACAACCAAAACTATCAGTGATTTCATAAATGATAAAATCAAAGAGCGTCATTCAGTGGTAAGTATCCCAGACATCATATACCTCCAGTTGTGTTATTAATACATTGTGTAAGTGAATTCTGCTTCATTTATTCAGGACAGTGAAGTGTCATTCCATGTGGCAAATTTGGATGATTTACACCAAAAGCACATCAGATGGCTCAGGACTCTACCTCGAGTGAAGCCTTTCTATGCAGTGAAGTGCAACAGCACCCCAGCAGTGATCAGGATGCTGAGCACTCTGGGTACAGGCTTTGACTGTGCCAGCAAGGTACTCCCAAAACAATCCAACACTGTGTTTTCTGTCGTCCACAGTCTTCACTTGGAGATGTTTTCCTCTTATTTCCTTGCACATTTTAAACACATTTTCATTGATTACAGGGTGAGATAGAGTTGGTCTTGTCTCTTGGAGTCACTCCTGAGAAAATCATTTTCGCACATACCACAAAACCACAATCCCACATAAAATATGCCAGTACTCGTGGAGTGGACATGATGACATTTGACTGTGAGGAGGAACTCCTGAAGATTTCTGCTTGTCACACCAGAGCAAAGTAAGTAAACACAAAGTGTTGTGTTGATCAGATCCTATTGTGAATTGTTTGTTCTTCATTGGTTAAGAACAATCTTTCCAGACTAGTTCTGCGGATTGCAGTGGATGACTCCAAGTCAGCAATAAAACTCAGCCAAAAGTTTGGAACCAAACCATCAGTGGTTAAGAAGCTGCTGGAACGATGTAAAGAGCTGGACTTAGAGGTCATCGGAGTCAGTTTCCATGTAGGTAGTGGATGCACAGATAGTTTGGCGTACAGACAGGCCATCGAAGATGCTCGGCATGTCTTTGACACAGCGGTAAGTAGAGAGGTCATTTCCTGACAAAACTTAGCAAATGAAAAAAGACACATGCTATATATAAGTGTTTTTGTAAGAACAGAACATGATTAACAAATACATTTAGTTTATTAAATACCCATAAAGTACAGGTTGTCCCATAAGTCTCCATACATAGGAGACATAATACATTCCATACATATATGGTTCTAACATGTATTTCTTTCTATTTCTTCTTTACAGTTCTTCAGCAGTGGAGGACACGCATTGAAATGTGTTCCCGACAAAATGGCAGTCATATAGAGCATATTATATAAAATAAAAATGGTTTATGTCAAGAAATGTTTATTTTTCTTATGTATGGAGACTTATGGGACACCCTGTACATGTTGGTAGATCACATGACTGTAACAAATCATGCCTGAGTAATAACGACAGCATATACCTGTTTTTAGTTTTTCTACTGTATTTATGATGAAGGATTTGAAATCTTCATCCTCCACAACAGCAGGTGGTGCAAGAAGTTTATCACATAATAATCAAATAAATAAAATGTGAAATTTAGAACACAATTTTTAACACAATTCTGGTGTTGTAATATTCAAGTCTGGTCTCAGATTCAAGACCAGTCTCCAGACCATTTTCTGCTTTTTCCATCTTGTCTCGGACTTCACCTTTTAAGACTCCATCTTGACTTGGTCTCAGACCACAGTAGGAGGAGAAGGACTCGTAATAACGAAATCCAAAACAAAAATCCAATTATACACTATCACAAATAAATTTACATAATAAAACATATGGAATGTTGACGGGCATTATTTGAAAAGTACATCCCATGGTGCAATGCAAAGATTCTGCATTCAGTGAGTATCAGTGACTTCACTTCAGTTGCTGCTGGAATCACAGAGCAGAGACAAGATGAGCGACCAATCTGGAGTCATAAAATTTTCCTTTCATAATCACAAAACAGTAATTGCAAAAGACCTGGATGGGCTTAACATGTTGATGACAGAGCAGTGCTGTTGAAGCAGTTTTGAAAAACTGGCAGAAGATGATGCATATGGTAGGGATTTTTTTAATGATAGTGAAAAGTCCATATGAAGAGGTTAAGTAGACAAGAGTGTGTCAGACTGCTCCTGTAAACATTTCCCAGACTAGCTTAGTCTGTAGATCTAACTGTTGATTACCTCCGCCAAGGAGGTTATGTTTTTGTTTGTGTTGGTTTGTCTGTCTGTCTGTCTGTGTGCAAGATAACTCAAAAAGTTATGGATGGATTTGGATGAAAATTTCAGGAAATGTTGATACTGGCACAAGGAACAAATGATTAAATTTTGGTGGTGATTGGGGATGGGGGGCACTGATCTGCCTTGGCGAAGGTCTGCGCTTTACGAGTGCTTTTCTATACCAGAAGCACTTGGAGAGCGCAGACCTCCGCCAAGGCAGATCAGTGGGCCCCCGTAGCCCCTGTTATGGAAATGTTCAACTGATAACCCACACACAAAGAGGAGGAGAGAAAGTTAGAGTTAAAATAAATAAATGCATTTATTGAGAAGTCAATCACAGAGAAACTCTGTAAGTGAAGTCTGATTAAACAAGAGAAAACTAAAGATTATATAGAACCAAATCCAACCCCCTCAAACTATGATGTCATTCCTTACGTACATCGTACCACCCCATACTACTCCTTCTCTGCTCCGTGAAGAGGTCATGATGACCTCTTCACTCTAACCTTGCTTGGATCCAATCTGGAGTGCAGGCGCCATCCTCTATCTACACATTCAGACATTTAGGTGTTTGGGTTTTAACTCAAGGCAAGAACTCCGTTCCTGGGTTGGGGGTGTTACAGAGTGGTAAACATCACACATAATGAATAATGACTCAGCATTAAAAGAATATGTACTAACAGTATAAAATATAAAGAGTATAAAATGTAAAAAGTAAATTTTTCCACCACATTTCCTCCCTTTTGATTATTCAACCGAATCAATCATGCAAAAACATAAAATTTACGTACGAGTATCAATAAATGATTATAAATGATTATCAACCCAAAGACAACCTAATTAAGCCATATCTCTCCAGATATTCTCCAGATAAATTATATGTAGCCAAATTTCCAGACTTTGTGTCTTTTTTCTTTTTAGATCAGGTTTGACATTGGAGGACAAATAGCAAAATACTATGAAAAAAATACTATAAACATCCACCCATGATCTATCTGCTTTTGGACATCAGTCAGACACGTTGCTTTCTTCATACACCATCAAATCATCATCAAGATCATCTAAGTCATCAAAATCATAATTATCATCATCATCATCAATCACTTCATGCTATACCATACTAAAAGTACCAATCACACTGCTAATCATTGAACGTATTATTGGAATGATGCAACAGGATAATCCGAGGAGTAATACAAACACACCAAAAATCACAGCAATAATTTTCATCAACATTGCCTTCCATCCCCCAGACAGCAGCCAGCCCCAAAAATCCCAGCCTGTTGTAGTGTATGCAGTGTTTTCCTCATGTAGGACTCGTCTAGGGTGATCAAACTGATTGTGGAAACATCAGGTACATAGGTACAACACTGGTCGCCAATAAGATGACAGACACCTCCCTTTTCAGCCAATAGGAGATCTAAAGCTGCCCTATTCTGTAATGCGACAGTGCGGAGAGCTTTCATCTCACTGGTCATTAAACCCCTGTTCAACAGACGCAGTGAGATTCTCTAGCTCCACAGAAAGTTCTTCTATGTACCAAGCTAAACAATCAGGGCCGTACATGGGAATAATACTGATTACAAACTTATGGCCACCTGAAATCCGATCCCGTTTTACACGGGTGTGAGGCGGTGACATGGTCAATTTGGAGATAGCTGGAACCAAATAAGAGAGGTGACATGTACCTGCCCATCATGCTGGGAGATACAGATAAGAGTGTAGACCACACGTCCACACCATATCTGTAGGACAGCCACACCCATAATCAGAAGGAGTTAGAGCTACGGTGGCATTATATGTGGTAGTAACATTAAAAATAAAATAAAATAAAATAAAAATATGAGATCTTAGCATCATAATGTGTCAGTGGGGATGGTGTACCTAGTAATGCCGTGAGATTGTAAAGGACTATAACTGGAGAAAAGTAAATTTATCAGCCCTGTTTTCACAATTTGTTAACCCGCAGGCTACCTTGAGAGTAATGTTACACCCAGATGTGTGTCCCAAATTATACCGTGTGTGTTCTGTGACTGGGGAATGGAAGCACAACTGTGGAATGAAAAAAAGATTAGACAGATCTCTGAGCCGAAAAACATTTTTCTGTACCATAGTAATATTAGTGTCTCTAGAGAAATTTCTTGGATTTCTGAAGGAAGGTCACGTTGGGTCTCAACCCCAGCCAGGGGTACGCCGTGACAGACGGCCACTGTCCACTTTATCATTGTCAATAGTGTGTGATTGATCAAGAGAGGATAAGGAGCAAACAGAGTATCTTCATGTGAGCTGTGTGGCATCAAACTACACACATAGCACGATTGATTAGTGACACGTCGTGTCAGATCACGTGTCACTCGCCACCATGTGTTATCGCTATAGTCGTGGTGATCAATGAGGTGGAGGTCACGTCCGTGACGTCCCCGAAGCTCCTCTGACCCTAGCTGTCCTCCGACAGACCAGGGCGCAACAGGAATGTGATGCGGTGGTGAAGGATCAGATACCTGATAGAATGTGTCCATGTACCACATGTACAGGCACAGGAGGGTGATGCAGATGACAGCTGACCCTTTGATCACCTCCATCGTCGTCGAATCAGTGTATGTGTGGGGCAGGGGGTCTTCAGTCACTCGCCAGTGACCAGGCAAAGGATAAGTGTATATGAGACGTCACTGGGGTCGTTACCACCGCTAGGTTTCAACCAGTGAGTCTTGTGAGTGTAGGTGTGTGATACAGCTGTGTCCAGCTCCGGTGTCCAGTCGTCCAGTCTATGCTGTTGATCGATGCTCCGGCCCGTCCTCGGCTGCAGCAGTCGGCGGTTCTCCCAGAAACCGCTTACAGTGGATCGCGTGGATCCACATGGCACGTTCAGCAACCTTGACCGCTGTGTGCGTCGTCAGGAGCACCTGGAAAGGTCCTCGCCACCTGTGCTGTTTCCAGTGCTTTCGTCTGAAGTCCCGGACCAGGATCCAATCCCCAGGCTGCAGCGGATGGAGCGGCCCCTCTGCAGGAACCGGTAATGCTGATCTCACCAGTACCTGTACTTAAGATAGTTCAGAAGAGAGTTTCCTACACTAAGACAACATGTCATGCTCCAACAATGCTGTCAACCCGGTGCTTGGTTGGGGGCCTGGAGACCTGTATATGGGGTCTCCCAAACATAATCTCAAAAGGACTCAGCCCACTTCGACTCCTACGTCTCATTCTCATTTGCATGAGGACCAGAGGTAGGGCCTTGACCCAGTTAAGACCTGTTTCCTCACAACATTTAGCCAGTTTTGATTTTAGGGTGCTATTTTCCCTTTCAACAGCGCCCCCTGATTGTGGATGGTATGCACAGTGTGTTTTGAAGTCAAAACCTAGTATTTCCCCTAACTCAGTTAGTGCTGTGTTCACAAAGTGGGACCCATCGTCTGATGAGATCCTCTTTGGGATCCCCCAATGAAAACAAAACAAAATGTCAGTTACCAAAGCCTTAGCCACTGCAGAGCTGTCTGCATGTTTTGCAGGAAAACATTTATCCAACATTCCTCCCTTAGACACATGATCTACGCCATGTGTCAGCTTAGCAAACCAGGGGAAGAAATGTTTGGGCCGACAAGGTCGTCCATCAGCTGCCCCAGGTGAAACAAAAGACACAAGCCTGTGAAGAAGGACAACAAAGGAGAAGGTCATCAACATACTGTAAAGGAGCAACACCTGGTGGGAGGTCAAGGTGGGACAGCGAGTCAGCCAAATCGAATTGTAATGGTTGGGGCCTCGCAATACCCCTGAGACATGCGCGTCCATGTGTACATTTTGTTTTTGAACTGAAACGCGAACCAATATTGGCTATCTGCATGCACGGGAACAGGTGTGAACGCGTTCGAAAGGTCAATGACAGAAAAGTGAGATGCAGACGGCGGAATTTGTGATAAAATCGTGTGTGGATTTGGGACCGTGGGTATGCGTGGAACCACGGCTTTGTTTACAGCCTGTAGGTCTTGGATGAACCGTCATGTGTCCGGGTCAGTGGGGGTTTGCGCCTTTTCCACAGGAAAAATAGGGGTCCTGACCGGTGAATCAGGACATGGGACTATAATTCCCACATTCAAATAAGCTTCGAACTCGGACTGTTTTTGACATGGCCTGTAATCAGATCGCGGGGTGATGATGACCGGTGGGCAGTTTCGGACGAGACCCACATCATGTGGACCAGTAGCCCAGACACCAGGTGGGATATCAGCCAGTTTGGGTGGCACGGAGACGGGTGAGAGGCCTGTGGGAGATGCAGACATACAGGTGAGCGCTTCATCATTTAACAACTGTACAGTTTTCTGACAGTGAAACACTGATATCATGCTCTGTCTGTATACCCCCAGTCGGGGAGCGAACATGATGGCCGGGTCAGAGGTGGGACACAAATCTGACACCTGCAAGGCCTTTTCCACAAACGGGCCCACGTCTTTCCAATCTGCATGGCATGGTTTGGAAAGAGCAACATGCGTGGTGCAGCACCAAGCCTGTAAAAAGAACGTTGGTTATCAGTCAGTGACACAGACAATGCACAAAAAATATGAATCCCAAAACATGTAACCCGTTGTGAGCTTATCAGACTCTGTGTGAAAAAACTTTTCCTCATATGTGGGGTCAGGGCCTCCAGGACTGAAATGAGAAGCACAATATAAATCCTTTGGGGGTGAGACATAAGCGCCAGGCTGAAGTCTGCTGTCACTTAGCTCGACCCATTTTTCTGTAATTTGGGGGGAACAGACTTTCCACTGGTATACAGAATCTGGTAACCCAGCAGCATACCTAACCATTGTGTGTGCGTACACAGAATGTGAGTGGAGATCTGTGCCTGCGACTGTGTTTTGTTGAGTTATCGTTAACCCCTCTGGACCCGATTCAAGTTTTACCCCCAATTTGCACATCAAATCCCGCCCACACAAATTAATGGGACAGACGGGTGCGAGTAAAAAAAGAATGTTAGAAAGTACATTCTTGTGAAACACATGTCAACGGAACAGTAAAGCTCTCTCTGTCCTGTTTACCACCAGCCGACACAGAAATAATAGTTTTTCCACTCAACTTTAGTGTAGGTGTTAAGTCTACATGTCTGATCACAGAGTATGTAGCTCCACTATCTACTAAAAACAATAACTTAAACCTGCTTATAGTAAGATCAACCACAGGGAGCTTCTGATAGGAGTCAGTACACAGCTGAGCGTGTGTGTGTGTGTGTGTGTGTCACCTCCTCCTCCCTTGGGCAGTGCAGCAGAAGCTGTAGTGGGTGTGGAATCCGTGTCTGGAGACCCGCCCTCCAGGGCCGCGAGCCAATCCCCTGCCCCGTTCCCTCCACGTGGCTGTCTCCGCCCCGCCTTCTCTGTGGGCAGTCCCTTTTCCCATGTCCTGGTTGGCCACAGAGGTGGCCCACCCCTCCACATGTCGGACCACCCCTTTCCGGGTGTAGGTGGGCCTCGAGTGTTCTTCGGTCCCCGCCCCCGCCCACGCTGTTCCCCGGGGGGGGGGTCGGGCGGACCAGTCCGAAGTGTCTGATGAAAGCGACCCCTGCCCTGCGTCTGGAATCTTCCACTGTCTCATCAGACCTGTTTCAGGTTTGTCCATGCAGACAGAAAGCCTCAGGTGGGAAAAACGTCCGGCAGAGGCTAGGGGTCATCTGTGCAGCCAGAAGCCGCCTGAGTTCGGACCCGGTGGGTCTGTGTTCATTGCAGAAAGTCCCTCGGATGGATCAGGTAGATGTTTCAGTGAATGTCCATGCCCTGAACACCACAACAGGACCGTCTGGTCCGCTGACTTCCACCATGGGCATTTGTGCAGCTGTGCCAGAAGTCAGTCCTCCCCCCTGCCTGCAGCATCAGCAGCGGGGGTGGAGTCGGGTTGTGTGGAGTCCGGCTCCGGTGGTGGAGAAGGCCGGGGGTCAGCAGACCTGGGGGGCCTGCTGGGGCCCGTTGACGTTTGGCCGGTTTCGGGAATTCCGGCTGGGTGTTCCGGGGGGGGGGGGCGGGTTCTCGCGGCGTCTTTGTGGGCAGGCGTCCAGACCCGGACACCAACTTCGCTGCCTGCACAGAAACACAAGGGGGGGGCATATGGTATATGGTAAAGTGGCGGAGCTCAAGCTCCTTGACAATTGAAAATATAACTGTTTAATCTGTATAATCTGTTTTATATCTGTTTTTATAACCAGCAGCATAATTTACCAGATCTTACAGACGTAGCACAGACGTCGCACAAAAATACAAGGGAAGTATAAAGTTATGAATGAAAAGAAGTGGTTTAAATATTCTAACAAATTAGGCATAAAAGGGAAAAAAAACACAGCTAGATGGTGTCATCTACGGTTACACATGCCTCAGTTTGTTTTTGCTTCATTCACCACATCTCAAAACATTTGTTACAAGGTTTCTATTGTTTAAATTCCCTGACCTTGTTTTTTCTCTCTTTGCCTCCCTTTAACTCATTCAGTTTTTGCACACCCAAAGTTGGCGTTTTAGAAAAAATACCCATGTTTACCCAATAATCAGCACATTCAAGCACAATTTCCCCATATTTTCTTTTTACCCATGGGTTTTGGAATAGGGGCCTCTCTGTCCACACCCCCGTCACTGTGCCCCGGCCGGTTTCCCATTTTTACACTTAGAACGTCTTCTAAGTGGTTTTTGTTCCTTGGCGAACAAAATACTAAAAAACCCTGATTTTTCTTTTCAGTTGTCAGCAAAAAAATCACCTAAAACGCTTTCAAGTTTGTTATAAACTTTACTCTACTGTATTTACATACAGTAGCAACCTTATACGATTTTTCTTTTTGGTTGAAGGCAGGCGAAAAAATCTCCCAAAAACGCCTGTACTCTATTGCATTTGCATACACTAGCAACCTTATACGATTTTCTTTTTGGTTGAAGGCGAAAAAATCTCCCAAAAACGCCTGTACTCTATTGTATTTGCATACACTAGCAACCCGACTCAGGTCTCTATATATATATATATATATATATATATATATATATATATATATACTTATTCTTATTTTTTATTTCTTATTTTTTTATTTTCATTTTTATTTTTTTATTTTATTTTATTCTCTCTTTTTTTTTATATATATAAACCCGAATCGCACGCCACTATTGTTTCAGTGACGTACCCAGTGACGTGAGTTTGGAACACAGAGAGTAAAAGGCCCACACACCCCAAACTGTAACTTTCTCACCGTGTGTGGCGTTGAACTCAGTTCCGATTCCAGTGGTGAGACGGGCGTGGCTCGGGGCCGGTCCCCCGTCTGCGGTGTCGTTTTACCACGGTGCTACAGCCGCTTTTTGGCCCGTAGGATGATCAGTCCACCAACCTCCGTTCCCCGCCCAACAGCACACATGGAACCCTGCCGACAACGCCAATTTGTTATGGAAATGTTCAACTGATAACCCACACACAAAGAGGAGGAGAGAAAGTTAGAGTTAAAATAAATAATGCATTTATTGAGAAGTCAATCACAGAGAAACTCTGTAAGTGAAGTCTGATTAAACAAGAGAAAACTAAAGATTATATAGAACCAAATCCAACCCCCTCAAACTATGATGTCATTCCTTACGTACATCGTACCACCCCATACTACTCCTTCTCTGCTCCGTGAAGAGGTCATGATGACCTCTTCACTCTAACCTTGCTTGGATCCAATCTGGAGTGCAGGCGCCATCCTCTATCTACACATTCAGACATTTAGGTGTTTGGATTTTAACTCAAGGCAAGAACTCGGTTCCTGGGTTGGGGGTGTTACAGAGTGGTAAACATCTCACATAATGAATAATGACTCGGCATTAAAAGAAGATGTACTAACAGTATAAAATATAAAGAGTATAAAACATAAAAAGTAAATTTTTCCACCACACCCCCACCCCACCACCTCCGATCACCACCAAAATTCAATCATTTGTTCCTTGTGCCAGTATCAACATTTCCTGAAATTTTCATCCAAATCCATCCATAACTTTTTGAGTTATCTTGCACAGAGACAGACAGACAGACAGACCTTGGGGGGGGCACTGATCTGCCTTGGCAGAGGTCTGCGTTCTCCGAGTGCTTCTAGTTATTAATTGGGGTGATATTAAATCATGGTTATGAAAACTGACTTGTTTTTATGGTCTTGGTCTCGACTCTTACTTCCTCAAAGACTTGGTCTTGAGTCAGTCTTGACATAGGCGGTCTGGTCCCCATCACTACACACTTCGTTCTGTTTGGTTTTGGGATAGGCCTCATGTTCAGTATTTTTAGAAACAGTATTTTTACTACTTTTCATCAATCAAATCAATCAGACAAATTTTATTTATATAGTGTCAAATCATAACAAAATTTGTCTCATGACACTTTATTTAGAGCTAGTCTATAGGCCAGACTCTTCATAATCTTAGGTTGTTTTTGTTAAAGTACTAACTGACTGATATTTGTGTTTCAGGTTTTGCTGGGATTTCAGATGAGACTTTTAGATATCGGTGGTGGATTCCCTGGAAATGAGGGCTTTCAGATTCAATTTGATGAGGTATAAAGAATATCTTGATAAGTATGTGTTTCTACAGTGTGAACCAGAAAACTACAAAAGCAAATGATTAATGGATTCAGTTAAAGACAGTTAGACAAAGACTGAGCCAGAATGCACCCGCTTTGAATGTTGTCAGCCCATTAAATAGGCATCTGTAGGTGGAATCATGTCCATAGCTTGTAAAGCCACTGGGATGGATGGATGGATGGATGGATGGATGGATGGATGGATGGATGGATGGATGGATGGATGGATGGATGGATGGATGGATGGATAGATAGATAGATAGATAGATAGATAGATAGATAGATAGATAGATAGATAGATAGATAGATAGATAGATAGATAGATAGATAGATCTTTATTGTCATTGTACAATCATACACAGTATAATAATGCAGCGGAATTAGGGCTCAATATTTTTGGTGCAGAGGAGAATTAAAATAAATAAATAAATAAATGATGGCTGAAAATGATGATTTCTAAAAACTCCGGCCAAAGTGGAGATTTTGGCAAATCTCTGTTTTGCATTTGTGTGTTAACAGAGGGAAACAGAGATTCTCAGATGGACATCACAGTTTTTAAAGGACATATTCTACCACTTCACATGCGATGATACAGTCAGAATAGAGGAAGAGGTTGGAGCTGATAAGTGAAGTTACAAGTATTAAACAAGAAAATAAGGAAGACTGATGTTAGCAAATGTTAGCATCTTAGCTAATTAGCGCCCACTGCATCTGCTTAGCAGGATCTTTGTGTATTTACTTGATAAAGAATAAGGCTTTTATGAGGCATTTCTATGAGGGGTCGTATGGGACATAATTCAGAATTAGCATTCACACACACATGTGAAATGCATTCACATACACGTGAAAACGCACACACAAGTGAAAACACACACACGTGAAATGCATTCACACACACACATGTGAAAACGCACACATACACATATGAAATACATTCACACACACATGTGAAAACGCACACATACACATATGAAATGCATTCACACACGTGTGAAATACTTTCCCCAAACATATATTTTTCACTTGACCAGGAAGGCAGAGTAGAGGAAACCAGATCCCACCCCTCCCCAGTTTCATATTGTTTACTGGTATATTTCCTGTTTTATTCGGCTATCAGAAGATTAACCAGTTGCAGGCTCGGCTTGTATTGATGTCAGCAAACGATTTATCTGAGGAAGCAACATTGCTCCATAATTTGTTACCTTCTGCACAGACACTGACAGGTCTGGTAAATAGGTCTACAGACGGCCAGCAACCGACCACTTTGACACAGTCGGTCGTAGTATAGGTTAGCATCAGTAGCTAACGTTAGCTACTGATGCTATCCTACTTAATTAGCTACTTAATTAGCTATATGGAATAAGTACCATATGGTTAGTTGACAACATAACCGACAACACATACACACAATTTTGCTTTAAAGTTACATATAGACAGGTAATGTTATATAAGCTAACGTTTAGCGCTAGTACTAGTAGCTAACGTTAGCTACTGACGCGAGCCTACACTAAGCTGTATTGTTTATTATTTGAGATCCAACTTACCATATCAACTTCAGTCATCTACTCCTCTTTTCGTCGGAGGAAAGCAGCATTTCATATGTGTATGTGTGCGTTTTCATATGTGTGTGAATGCATTTGATATGTGTATGTGTGCGTTTTCATATGTGTGTGAATGCATTTGATATGTGTATGTGTGCGTTTTCATATGTGTGTGAATGCATTTGATATGTGTATGTGTGAATGGTAATTCTGAATTATGTCCCATACGGCCCCTCATACATTTCCACATCTTCACACTTCATATTTAGTTTCTCAGTTCTTTATCTGTTCTGTCCAGGTCAGTGGAAGGTAAATGAAGTAATAATTTATGTCAGTGCACAGATTGATTGAAAACAGACTGTTAATACTCAGTGTAACAGGCCAAAGTATACCCCCAACTGGAATATATCAGGGATATAAACTGGCTGAGGCCCGATGATTCGATTTGACTTAATTTGATACCCTGGGTATATTCTGGCCGAGGCCAGTTTATTCCCCAGAGATGAGAACAAACAGGATTGTAAGATTTCTGTAAATTGGCTTTAGAGCCTGGTTTCGACCGGCTCTATATGTTAAGTGTCAAGAGATAACTTTTGTTATGATTTGGTGCTATACAAATGAAATTTGATTGATTAAGGCAGGTAGGTATTTATAGGTCAAAGACCAGAGGGGGAGTAATTGAGATGTGGTGCTCCTCCTGATGTTCAGATAAAATTATCTAGAATTTATTACGACCTGTATGTATGATTGTATACCTGTGGTATTTTATTGTCCTAGTTTTCAAAGGTAATCAACGAGGCGTTGGATGAATTCTTCCCGGCTGACAGTGGGGTGCAGGTCATTGCTGAACCAGGACGGTACTATGTGGACTCAGCCTTCACACTGGCTGTGAACGTTTTTGCTAAAAAAGTTGTCATGGATGATGTGACTCGAATCAGAGGTGTGTATAATGTGTCTATAGACCATTCCCACACCAGACATTATCCTGTGACATCACACTGTGGGCACAAAGCTCCAGTTCTGTCACTAACAGGATATTATCATACTGATGTTTCCATGTCATGTAAAATAAGGAAATGTGAGACACTGTTAGAATTGTACTAGTTAGTAACTGATCAGCAAATGATCAAATGGTAACAGAATTATCTAAATACTCCTTGTTAGTGTTCAACCACTTCTTGTGTTTTGGCTAAAATGTTAATTGTAAAATGTCTGCTTTCCCAGATCCTGAGAATGACAGAGTGATGATGTACTACATCAGTGATGGAGTCTTTGGCTCCTTAAACTGCCTCATAAATGATCCTGCCCACACAAATGTGGCTCCGTATCTCCACAGGGTAATTTCATCATATACTACATACTTTATATGCAGCCAGATGTTTGTCCTAAATGTAATGTCCATAGGTGGTGGAGAGCGGTGAGAAGAGATACCGGTCCATTATCTGGGGTCCGACCTGCGACAGCCTGGGACAGAGTCACTGCCAACTACTGGATGCCTGAGGTTCAAGTTGGGGACTGGCTTCTTATTGACAACATGGGAGCCTACTCTGTGTGTTGTTCATCTGACTTTAACGGCTTTGACAAAGCAGACATTTACCCTGTTTTATCTGCTCAGACATGGAACATGTTCAACTTGTCTTAGTGCTGAGGTCATTTATTATATATTATAAGTAAGATCCAGGACCAATAGAGAAAATAAAAGTAATTTACTCATGCGAGTTAATTAAACTTTTTCTGTAATACAAACAGATTATTTTCAGTGTAGAATTTTTCTCTGTATTATGGTATGGGTGCATGCACTATCCTGAAACTATAAATTTTAAAGTGACTGATAACTTTATGTAGACTGCTGGTATATGTTTCAACAATAGTAAAAATGAATATTTAGATTTTTTTATTTTTTTAGATATTTTAAGGTAGTATTTGTCATAAATACAGGACAGCTGTTTTCACTTGTATGAAAAACACAAAGATGTGGAAAATGTGTAGTTTTTGTTTTAACCTTATAATGTTTGCTCTTTTTTTAAAACTGTAAAACCAATATGCACGCTATTAAATTTCATGTAACATGTAACTGAAGCACAATCTATATCTGTTTAAACATAGCTCAGCTATAACCCTAACGGTACAATGGGTCACTGCTCAAGAAGTATCGAAGGTACTTAAAAAATGTATTGTTTGACATTCTTGCTTGTGTACAATCAGTTGCTGTGGATGATGCAATGAGGTCAATAATTACAAAGGCAGTGATGATCTGAAATAATGTTTTCATTCTACATACCTGCTACAACTTATGTTATGGCCATCAGGCAGATGTAGTGGAAGCCCAGGCCCCCCTGTGCATTATCTTCACACATTTACCTGTCCTTACCTTACCTTACCTTATGGGTTAGGGGGGGTGCGGTCCATAAATAGCATTACTTACGCTAGTGAAAAACAAAACTGAAACTTAACATGTTTCAAAGTCCGACTCCCGACATGCCTTTCTTATACAGCGGATCTTACACGAAATTTTCACAGCTTCTAACCTGTATCCACTGGACCCCCTCCACTACTTTATGTGCCCCCCACAAATGCTGGGGCCCATGAATTTGTCATGTTTACCCCCACTTATGAGTGCCCCAGAGCAGTGCACACATTGAACATTTGTAATAACTTTTGAACAATGTAAAATGATCATCTCCCAGAATTTTTATTTGAAATTTGTAGAATAAAACATTTTATGTCCAAAATAAATCTTATTACCTCCACCAGGAGGTACTGTGATCACTTTGCTTTGTGTGCTTGCGTGTTTATTTGTTTGTTTGTTAGCACGATAACTCAAAAAGTTATGGACGGATTTTCATGAAATTTATAGGAAATGTTGATACTGGCACAAGGAACAACTGATTACATTTTGGTGGTGATCGGGAGGGGCAGATCTGTCTTGGCGGAGGTCTGCGCTCTTCGAGTGCTTTTCTTGTTAAGTATCATTTCTCCAGACCATGTAGTGACTCCGATATGGACATCTCAGATTATGTCAGTTTTTTTGGGACACCCTGTGTGTGTGTGTGTGTGTGTGTGTGTGTGTGTGTGTGTGCAGGGTGTGATCTGTCAAAAACACAGAGGAGGGGGGTGTTTTTTTGTTTTGTTGTCGGGGGAGGGGGGCACAGTTATATACGTGGGGTTGCGGTTCATAACTAACACTGATGTGAAACTTTACATACTTTCAGCGTCCAACTCCCGGGTTCTATTCCTCTATTCTACAGTGTGTGTGAGAGACAGAGAGAGAGCGAGAGAGCGAGAGAGCAAGAGAGCAAGTGTTTTAGAACTACCAACCATAGGCTGCAAACAACGTTCGTCTTATCAACGTCTCTTTCACCTGAACCTGATGTGATCCCAAACAGGACTGTAATGATGGTGGAGGGTCTTCAGTCTCTTCCTTCCAGGTTCACATCATATTTGTTGTGTTTTTAACCTCATATCTGCTGCTATTTCATATTTCGGGTCAATGTGCACTCCTTCAATATGTTCGTGTGGAACCTGTAAAGATTTAAAGTTCTGCATTGACCGACGTCTTTCATTCCTTTTTCTTTTTCTCATCATACTGTGCCATTTCGGTACAGCTGTGTACCGAACCAAACAGGTGCGTACCGAAACACTTCGGTTTGGTATGTGTACCGTTACAGGCCTGCTGGAAATATGTGGCACATGTCATGTCATGTGGTGTCAGTCAAAGCTCCACCTGTGCAGGTAAGGTCCACAGCTGTTCCAGATGAGCAGGTCTTTGACCCTGAGCTTCCACAGTCCAGCAGAGCAGACTCATGGCCTTCACACTGGAACGTCTGCACCACAGGAGCCTCCACTTCTCCATAGAGCGCCCCCTGGAGGAGCCCAGGAGCCCCACAGCCCAGCTCCCTACAGATCACCTGGGCACCATGAAGGTCCAAGTGTCCTTCACACACTGAGAACCAGGACCTGGACTGGTTAGACCAGACCTCCAGTCTGCCTGAACACACACTGGAACCATGGACCAGTCTGACAGAGTCTGTGGACACAGATGGAAGAAGACTGGAATAAAACTACGGTCTGAAGTGGACTCTAAGGGACTCTAGTGGACTGGAGCAGACTGGGGTATGGGGGTTGGACTATATAGTGGATTTTACTGGACTGTAGTGGACTCACATTCATATGTGTTTGTGTTTTTCTTCTATGTGTGACATGATGTTCATCAGCTGTTTGTTTGGACATGGATATTATTGATTGATTAATTGTATTGATCAGTTTGTGTGAGTTCACATTAAACCTGAGTTGAGGTCGTGGACCGACTATATGCTGCTTAGATGTTTTTACACTCTATGATTTTTCAGTCGCACAGCCCTACTAGTAACAACAAAAACTGGGCAACATTGCCATGGTGTCAGATTTCATGTGCAGAAACAGACATGCCAGCTAAGAGTTTATGAGTGGTTATTCATCTGAAATGCCAGTGGAATTTATCAGGACAGTAAAAGAATGAAGTGTATCAGAGGTGAGTTTATTATCTATCACATCTAGAACCCATGGTTTCCCATGGGTCAGCACAGTAGTAAAATTATATTGTGAATGGCATGTTTTTCTTTCTTTCAGTTACTGATTAGCCACTGTTCTGTCATCCTTTTTCTTACCTGGTTCTTCCTGATCTTGCACTCTTTCCTCTCCTTCCCTTCTTTCATCTCTCCCTCTTTTCACAGACAATCACACACATATATTGTATTCAACTAGATGAAGGCCGACATAAATATGAAAAAATACTAATAAGAATACTAACAAAAAAAAGCCCTCTCTCTGCTCCTCTCTCTCTCTTTATATTGTCAACCAAAGACAAATAACGAAACAATGTGTTTCATATGGAACAAGAGATATAAACTGATACATTTATCCAACTTACAATATCAATCTAATAGAATATTTGGTTTCTGTGGAAAATGAAGTCACACTATTTGATCTTACACTCTTACCTGAACCTGGCTCTTTAAAAAAAAAAAAAAATCTTATATCAATGATGAGATCCTTCCAGTTCAAACAGAGGACAGAGGTTGACAGACCACCTGGAATGTTTCCTAGCTACAAAAACCATCAGCTCAGTCATACCTAACAACATCAGTGATCTATGTTTGCAGATACAGATGAGGACTGGTGATAATCATGTGTTGGTATCGAGTGGTAGACATAAAGAAATGTGTCACATATCCTGGTTTAAACCAGGTACTTAGACCACTACAGTATCTCATCAACTCTGGAAGGCTGCACATGCTCTGTGCAGATGGAGACTCAGAGTCCGAGTCGAGGAAAGGCGGGGGGGTTGGGGGGTGGATCAAACCATTTTCGAGGCAGGGTGTGCTGCTCTACCATGTACTGTATATGGTTTGGACATTTGTATAGCTTGTTAAAAATGGACATTAAAAAAATTCTCTTCAGCACTCCCAAAAATGAGCTAGAAACGCCACTGCCCCTGCAGTCTTCTTACAATTGGAAAAAAAAAAAAAAAAAAGAAAAAAAAGGTGCGGCTGGCTATGATCTGGGATGAAGTCAACCAAGAGTTGCGTTTATCTAATGTCAACAAAGGATGAGCTCCTGGTGCCACATTAAAAATTGTAGGAGGGGAAAACCATCATTGATAAACTCACACTGTTGGTGTGACTTTCTACTTAAGTTTGGACCAGAGGAGAACACTTGTTGAGGAGAAGAACTTCTAAGTGTGTGTTCAGAGCTAATGTCTGCTTGTACAACATAATTTGAAGACTTTTGTATTTGAGCTTGAGAAGTTTTTATTTTAAGTGTATGCTGACGTATCTGTTTCTTCAATTTTTTTAATTTCAGTGTTAGTCATGGATCTTTGTGACATTGAAATTTTAGATACAACCAAAACTATCAGTGATTTCATAAATGATAAAATCAAGAGCGTCATTCAGTGGTAAGTATCCCAGACATCATATACCTCCAGTTGTGTTATTAATACATTGTGTAAGTGAATTCTGCTTCATTTATTCAGGACAGTGAAGTGCCATTCCATGTGGCAAATTTGGATGATTTACACCAAAAGCACATCAGATGGCTCAGGACTCTACCTCGAGTGAAGCCTTTCTATGCAGTGAAGTGCAACAGCACCCCAGCAGTGATCAGGATGCTGAGCACTCTGGGTACAGGCTTTGACTGTGCCAGCAAGGTACTCCCAAAGCAACCCAACACTGTGTTTTCTGTTGTCCACAGTCTTCACTTGGAGATGTTTTCCTCTTATTTCCTTGCACATTTTAAACACATTTTCATTGAATACAGGGTGAGATAGAGTTGGTCTTGTCTCTTGGAGTCACTCCTGAGAAAATCATTTTCGCACATACCACAATCCCACATCAAATATGCCAGTACTCGTGGAGTGGACATGATGACATTTGACTGTGAGGAGGAACTCCTAAAGATTTCTGCTTGTCACACCAGAGCAAAGTAAGTAAACACAAAGTGTTGTGTTGATCAGATCCTGTTGTGAATTGTTTGTTCTTCACTGGTTAACAACAATCTTTCCAGACTAGTTCTGCGGATTGCAGTGGATGACTCCAAGTCAGCAATAAAACTCAGCCAAAAGTTTGGAACCAAACCATCAGTGGTTAAGAAGCTGCTGGAACGATGTAAAGAGCTGGACTTAGAGGTCATCGGAGTCAGTTTCCATGTAGGTAGTGGATGCACAGATAGTTTGGCGTACAGACAGGCCATCGAAGATGCTCGGCATGTCTTTGACACAGCGGTAAGTAGAGAGGTCATTTCCTGACAAAACTTAGCAAATGAAAAAAGACACATGCTATATATAGGTGTTTTTGTAAGAACAGAACATGATTAACAAATACATTTAGTTTAGTAAATACCCATTAAGTACATGTTGGTAGATCACATGACTGTAACAGATCATGTCTGAGTAATAACCACAGCATATACCTGTTTTTAGTCTTTCTGCTGTGTTTATGATGAAGGATTTGAAATTTTCATCCTCCACAACAGCAGGAGGTGCAAGAAGTTTATCAATAAAAATCAAATACATAAAACGTGAAATGTAGAACACAATTTTTAACACACTTAGTGTTGTAGTACTTGAGTCCAATCTTGGAATGTTGACGGGCATTATTTGAAAAGTACATCCCATGGTGCAATGCAAAGATTCTGCATTCAGTGAGTATCAGTGACTTCACTTCAGTTGCTGCTGCAATCACAGAGCAGAGACAAGATGAGCGACCAATCTGGAGTCATAAAATTTTCCTGTCATAATCACAAAACAGTAATTGCCAAAGACTTGGATGGGCTTAACATGTTGATGACAGAGCAGTGCTGTTGAAGCAGTTTTGAAAAACTGGCAGAAGATGATGCATATGGCAGGGATTTTTTTTTAATGATAGTGAAAAGTCCATACAAAGAGGTTAAGTAGACAAGAGTGTGTCAGACTGCTCCTGTAAACATTTCCCAGACTAGCTTAGTCTGTAGATCTAACTGTTGTTGGGGTGGTATTAAATCATTGCTATGAAAACTGACTTGTTTTTATGGTCTTTGTCTTGACTCAGTCTCGACTCCTGAAAGACTCGGTTTTGACTCGGTCTCGACTCCATTTGAAAACCAACGGTTTTGGTCTCAACCCTTCAAAGACTCGGTCTTGACATAGGCGGTCTGGTCCCCATTACTACACACTTCATTTTGTTTTGTTTTGGGATAGGCCTCACGTTCAGTATTTTTAGAAACAGTATTTTTACTACTTTTCATCAATCAAGTCAATCAGTCAAATTTTATTTATATAGTGTCAAATCATAACAAAATTTGTCTCATGACACTTTATTTAGAGCTAGTCTATAGGCCAGACTCTTAATAATCTTAGGTTGTTTTTGTTAAATTACTAACTGACAGATATTTTTCTTTCAGGTTTTGCTGGGATTTCAGATGAGACTATTAGATATCGGTGGTGGATTCCCTGGGAAAGAGGGCTTTCAGATTCAATTTGATGAGGTATAAAGAATATCTTGATGATTACGTGTTTCTACAGTATGAACCAGAAAACTACAAAAGCAAATGATTAATGGATTCAGTTAAAGACAGTCAGACAAACTCAAGTCAGAATGCACCATTAAATGGGCATCTGTAGGTGGAATCATGTCCATAGCTTCTAAATCTGGAGTGGTTGTCCACTTTTCAAGACATTATGAGCCACTGGAATGGATGATAGGAGTCTTCTAGAACTGATCACATTCAAGGTGGGTGCAGAATACACACAAAACCCATGATACTGGGTTATAGAATTATCCATAATAACCACCTGTTGTTTAGAACTGGAATTCAGACCTCAAAATGGTTCCTGTTGATTTGAAGTGAAAGCTGCTCCCTGGTTAAAGTTATGCTAAAAAGGCTTTTAGTTTTCATGTTATTCTATGTTTTGTGGCTCATTGCACATGTTGCATGATAGGTATTTATAGGTCAAAGACCAGAGGGGGAGTAATTGAGATGTGGTGCTTCTCCTGATGTTCACATAAGATTATCTAGAATTTATTACGACCTGTATGTATGATTGTATACCTGTGGTATTTTATTGTCCTAGTTTTCAAAGGTAATCAACGAGGCGTTGGATGAATTCTTCCCAGCTGACAGTGGGGTGCAGGTCATTGCTGAACCAGGACGGTACTATGTGGACTCAGCCTTCACACTGGCTGTGAACGTTTTTGCTAAAAAAGTTGTCATGGATGATGTGACTCAAATCAGAGGTGTGTATAATGTGTCTATAGACCAGGGGTGGGCAATTATTTTTTACATGGGGCCACATGAGAACAAGAAAATATTTTGGAGGGCCGGACCGAAAGGCTGAACTAAAGTCTGCATAATATTAATTGTGTTTCTTTATATAAAATAGTAAATAACATTGTTTTGATAGGTTGGTAAGACTGGTGAGAGTATATGTTATAATTGAGCAATGAAAAAGAGAGGTTATCTTAGAAGAAATGACATTTACTTAATAAAATTTCTCAAAACAATGGTTAACAAAATATGAACATTTGAACAGTTTTTGAGTCATTATATTAGTGACCATTTTCAGCCACTTTCAGTAAGATACATCATATTAGAAAATAATGATGCCTACATTTGTAGTTAAATCATATTCACACTCATCACTCATTCTGTGTTTTTCAGTTCTTTTCTCTTGTTCAGTGAGAGAAATCTAGTCTCTGTTGGTCTTTAACAAGTGCATCAAAGTCAGGTTGAATGTCTGAGGTGGAGATGCGAAGCTCAGCTGACAGATGATCATCAGTAAGATAGGATCTGTACCAAGGTTATTATCGTTAACGAAAACGAACGAAATGACGAAAACTAAAATTGAAAAAACATTTTCGTTAACTGAAATAAATAAAAACTCTAATTAAAAGAAAAAAACGATAACTAACTGAAACTGTATTGTGAGCTTACAAAACTAACTAAAACGTATAAAAATTATGGATACAATTCCCTTCGTTTTCGTTTCTGTCAATGTCGGATTGATATGAAATTAATTTATTTGGCTCCAGCAGTTTGAGCTGGTGACATCATACAACACTACACAGTCTGTCATGTCTGGTCACTGGTGGTTTCCAGTCGTCTTCTGGTCCACACTCTACCTGGAACATACAGACTAAAGCTGGGACACAGCAGCACAGTCCTGTCTGGGGTTTACTGTAGTCATACATGGGTCGGGTTTTTTTTCTTTTTTTTTCTTTTTTTTTTTTGGCGTACCGTGTGTGTGCGCGTGAGTGACAGAGACAGAGCAGAGCTAAAGGACAGAGTCAAACAGGACTAGCATCCAGGTTAAAACTGGAGAGTTTATCACCATGAAAAGGCCTTCCAAGCCCTGAACTGCACAGTTTAGAAGAGGAGAAAAGAGGAGGATGAAAACTAATCCAATTACAGAGGTATGGAACCTGTTAGAATGTTCAAAAACGTTTGATGTTACAGCTACAGCTAGCTGAACTGAACTGAAGCAAAGTTGGCTTAATAATGGAACTGGAGATGATTAAGAGATGAGAGATGTGCTAAGGTGTGGTTTACTGCTGATGGACTGGGTTAGATATGTTTATAAGTGGTTTGTATATGTTTCTGTCTGCTTTAACTGCTGGTTAGCTGGTTTATATATGTTTCTATCTGCTTTAACTGCTGGTTTATAATATGTTTCTATCTGCTTTAACTGCTGGTTAGCTGGTTTATATATGTTCCTATCTGCTTTAACTGCTGGTTAGCTGGTTATATATGTTCCTATCTGCTTTAACTGCTGGTTAGCTGGTTTATATATGTTTCTATCTGCTTTAACTGCTGGTTAATATATGTTTCTATCTGCTTTAACTGCTGGTTAGCTGGTTTATATATGTTTCTATCTGCTTTAACTGCTGGCTGCTTTGTGCATCTCCTGTCATGCTTTGCACATCTTCGCATTGTTTCACGTAAGTGACGTTGTGTATGGATTGCACCCCACCTCAACCTGCTATAGGGAATTTATACATTGTACGGTACATTGTGTCTCTGCTCAGTCCATGAGCCGCCCTAACCCGACCCCCAAATAAAGTGTCCAGGGTAGCCCATATCCACGCCTCACTAATTTCTTTGAATAGGATGATGAGGAAGATAAAATATATGAAATAACTAAAACTAATACTAAACACTAAACTAAACTAAAACTAAGCATTCAGAAAAAAACGATAACTAATAAAAACTAACAAACCTGCTCTAAAACTAATTAAAACTAACTGAATAAGAGAAAAAAAAGTCAAAACTAATTAAAACTAAACTATAATTAAAAATCCAAAACTATTATAACCTGATCTGTACCTGGACTTGTTAAACTTCATCACTGAGAATGTTTGTTCACATATATAGGTAGAGCCAAAGAGAGCAAACATCTTCTGAGCATGTCAAGAGTAGAATTTCAGCAGTGGTTTTGACTTAAAGTGCTCTGCCAGTACTGCATCAGACTGCAGGTCAATGAGTTCCAGCTGGACATCATCCGCACTGCAGGTAAATGGAGAGGAAATCAAGTGCATTTCACTCTCCATTGTTCTGAGATCTTTAAATCGCCTTGAAAAGTCACCATGCAGTGCTCCTAACATAGATGAGTACCTGCGGAGGTTATCATCTGATGGTGCAACTTCTTTCAGGGTTTGCATATGAGTGAGATTGTTGCTCTCCAGTTGCCTAGAAAGAAACTGTAACTTCGTCATGAAAGCCTCCACCAGGTGGTGCATTTCATGGACAAAAAGGCCCTTGCCTTGCAGTTTAGTGTTCAGTGCAGTCATCAGTGTAGTCACATCAACAGCAAATGCAAAATCTGCCATCCACTTCTTATCTGAGCTCTGGGATGTCTTTGCCTTTCTTCTCACAAAACTCTCGGACCACTGCTTTCAGATCCCAGACTCTTTTCAGCACTTTGCCCAGGCTGAGCCATCAGACAGCTGTGTGATAGCTGATGTCACTATGTTCAGTCTCGTGCTCCTCTAAAAGTGCAACAAACTGCCTGTGATTCAATGCTCGTGCCCTGATAAAGTTTACTATTTTAGTTACAACATCAATCACATCGTCCATTTTAAGCACTGACTTGCACAACACATGCTGATGTAAAATACAACACAAAAATAACACTTTCTGATCTGGGTTGATTTCAGTCACTTTGTCTTACATACGTTTCAACAGCCCGACCCTTTTTCCTGTTAGATTTGGACAACCGTCCGTTGTGACACCCGTCAGTCTGTCCCATTTCAGTCCCAGTGTGTCCATGCATGCATTTACCTCTGTGAACAGATCGCTCCCCGTCGTCGTCCCTTTCATTGGTCGCATTGCTGCTGAAGTCCGTTATCCCACAGACAAATACAAGTAACTGGGCTGTGTCACGGACATCACAGCTCTCGTCCAAAGTCAAGGAAAAAAAGTCCAAATTTGCCACTTCACGTTGCAGCTGAAGCTCCAAATTTCCCACAATGTCCTCGATCCTTCTGGTCACGGTGCGCCTGGACAGCGGGAGTTGCTCAAATGCTTCTTGTTTTTCAGGACATATTAGTGCTGCAGAGTCCACCAAGCACTCTTTTACAAACTCTCCCTCTGAGAATGGCTTACTGTTTTTAGTGATTTTGTGGGGTATTACAAAGCTGGTCCTGGTTGCTGCATCCCTGGATGTGTGAAGCTTGGTAAAAAACCCTTGTCACTTTTGTAGCTTAGCTACCAAATCTTCCAATATCCACGCCATTTCAGCATCATTCAAGTTTTTATATTTCTCTGAATGTTTTGTCTCATGATGTCGACTCAAATTGTAATCTTTGAACACGGCAATCTGGTCTCTGCAAACCAAACACACCGCTTTACCTCTGACTTCAGTAAATAAATACTTAGCAGTCCATGTCTTCTGGAAAACCCTGCATTCAGCATCTACCTTTCTTTTTTTAGTCGACATTCTGGGGGTGAAAGTCATCCTAACACCTGTAACCTGCTTACGACAACGTCAGTTCAGTAACATGCATGACTTACATACCTTACGTACCTATGCACAACGTAAAAAAAACCACAACTTCAAAATAAAACCAATGCACATTCAATCCACGCGTTAGGTAAAATGAGAAAATCCGTTTATTTTGTAATGTCTTACGAATCTTACATGGGCCGGTCAGAGCCTGCGGGCCGTAAAATGCCCAGGTCTGCTATAGACCATATCCACACCAGACATTATCCTGTGACATCACACTGTGGGCACAAAGCTCCAGTTCTGTCACTAACAGGATATTATCATACTGATGTTTCCATGTCATGTAAAGTCAGGAGATGTGAGACACTTATAATTGTACTAGTTAGTAACTGATCAGCAAATGATCAAATGGTAACAGAATTACCTAAATACTCATTGTTAGTGTTCAACCACTTCTTGTGTTTTGGCTAAAATGTTAATTGTAAAATGTCTGCTTTCCCAGATCCTGAGAATGACAGAGTGATGATGTACTACATCAGTGATGGAGTCTTTGGCTCCTTAAACTGCCTCATATATGATCCTGCCCACACAAATGTGGCTCCGTATCTCCACAGGGTAATTTGATCATATACTACATACTTTATATGCAGCCAGATGTTTGTCCTAAATGTAATGTCCATAGGTGGTGGAGAGCGGTGAGAAGAGATACCGGTCCATTATCTGGGGTCCGACCTGCGACAGCCTGGACAGAGTCACTGCCAACTACTGGATGCCTGAGGTTCAAGTTGGGGACTGGCTTCTTATTGACAACATGGGAGCCTACTCTGTGTGTTGTTCATCTGACTTCAGTTTCTTTGACAAAGCAGACATTTACCCTGTTTTATCTGCTCAGACATGGAACATGTTCAACTTGTCTTAGTGCTGAGGTCATTTATTATATATTATAAGTAAGATGCAGGACCAATAGAGAAAATAAAAGTAATTTACTCATGCAAGTTAATTAAACTCTTTCTGTAATACAAACAGATTATTTTCAGAGTGTAGAATTTTTCTCTGTATTGCAGTATGGGTGCATGCACTATCCTGAAACTATAAATTTTAAAGTCACTGATAACTTTATGTAGACTGCTGGTATATGTTTCAACAATAGTAAAAATGAATATTTTGATTTTTTTTTTTTTTTTTTAGATATTTTAAGGTAGTATTTGTCATAAATACAGGACAGCTGTTTTCACTTGTATGAAAAACACAAAGATGTGGAAAATGTGTAGTTTTTGTTTTAACCTTATGATGTTTGCTCTTTTTTTGAAACTGTAAAACCAATATGCACGCTATTAAATTTCATGTAACATGTAACTGAAGCATAATCTATATCTGTTTAAACATAGCTCAGCTATAACCCTAACGGTACAATGGGTCACTGCTCAAGAAGCATCGAAGGTACTTAAAAAATGTATTGTTTGACATTCTTGCTTGTGTACAATCAGTTGCTGTGGATGATGCAATGAGGTCAATAGTTACAAAGGCAGTGATGATCTGAAATAATGTTTTCATTCTACATACCTGCTACAACTTATGTTATGGCCATCAGGCAGATGTAGTGGAAGCCCAGGCCCCCTGTGCATTATCTTCACACATTTACCTGTCCTTACCTTACCTTACCTTATGGGTTAGGGGGGGTGCGGTCCATAAATAGCATTACTTACGCTAGCGAAAAACAAAACTGAAACTTAACATGTTTTCAAAGTCCGACTCCCGACATGCCTTTCTTATACAGCAGATCTACACGAAATTTTCACAGCTTCTAACCTGTATCCACTGGACCCCCTCCACTACTTTATGTGCCCCCCACAAATGCTGGGCCCCATGAATTTGTCATGTTTACCCCCACTTATGAGTGCCCCAGAGCAGTGCACACATTGAACATTTGTAATAACTTTTGAACAATGTAAAATGATCATCTCCCAGAATTTTTATTTGAAATTTGTAGAATGAAACATTTTATGTCCAAAATAAATCTTATTACCTCCACCAGGAGGTACTGTGATCACTTTGCTTTGTGTGCTTGCGTGTTTGTTTGTCTGTTAGCACGATAACTCAAAAAGTTATGGACAGATTTTCATGAAATTTATAGGAAATGTTGATACTGGCACAAGGAACAACTGATTACATTTTGGTGGTGATCGAGAGGGGCAGATCTGTCTTGGCGGAGGTCTGCGCTCTTCGAGTGCTTTTCTTGTTAAGTATCATTTCTCCAGACCATGTAGTGACTCCGATATGGACATCTCAGATTATGTCATTTTTTTGGGACACCCTGTATGTGTGTGTGTGTGTGTGTGTGTGTGTGAGTGTGTGTGTGTGTGTGTGCAGGGTGTGATCTGTCAAAAGCACGGGGGGGGGGGGGTTTGTTTTTTTGTGGGGGGCACAGTTATATATGTGGGGTTGTGGTCCATAACTAACACTGACGTGAAACGAAAGTGAAACTTTACATACTTTCAAGGTCCAACTCCCGGGTTCTATTCCTCTATTCTACAGTGTGTGTGAGAGACAGAGAGAGAGAGAGAGCGAGAGAGCAAGTGTTTTAGAACTACCAACCATAGGCTGCAAACAACGTTCGTCTTATCAACGTCTCTTTCACCTGAACCTGATGTGATCCTAAACAGTACTGTAATGATGGTGGAGGGTCTTCAGTCTCTTCCTTCCAGGTTCACATCATATTTGTTGTGTTTTTAACCTCATATCTGCTGCTATTTCATATTTCGGGTCAATGTGCACTCCTTCAATATGTACGTGTGGAACCTGTAAAGATTTAAACTTCTGCATCGACCAACGTCTTTCATTCCTTTTTCTTTTTCTCATCATACTGTGCCATTTCGGTACAGCTGTGTACCGAACCAAACAGGTGCGTACCGAAACAGTTTGGTTTGGTATGTGTACCGTTACAGGCCTGCTGGAAATATGTGGCACATGTCAAACATCTGCATTTAAGGAGATGGTTTAGTGTCAGTGATGTTTTCATGGTGTCCTCAGAGTCTAGCAGATCCACATACAGCTGGAAGTCCGTCAGTGTAGATGTAGAGAGAAGACAGATGGTGCTGATGACCCACAAAGGACCAGATGGACCAGATCTTCTCCTCGAAACAGAAGATCCACAGTCCAGTCGACGACATATGACATCTGCTGCCTTCAGGGTCCAGGGCTCAGAGGAATAATAACCATAATCCATGGGTCTCCATTCTCCATGATATTTCATCTTTACTTCACCCTTACAGCGACTGGCTCCTCCCACCAGTCTGACATCATCAGGATCTGATCAAATACAAGTGACAGATAAATGAGATTAAAGTGAGTGAACTGATGTCAGCTGGTGTCACTCAAAGCTCCACCTGTGCAGGTAAGGTCCACAGCTGTTCCAGATGAGCAGGTCTGTGACCCTGAGCTTCCACAGTCCAGCAGAGCAGACTCATGGCCTTCTCACTGGAACGTCTGGACCACAGGAGCCTCCACTTCTCCATAGAGCGCCCCCTGGAGGAGCCCAGGAGCCCCACAGCCCAGCTCCCTACAGACCACCTGGGCACCATGAAGGTCCAAGTGTCCTTCACACACTGAGAACCAGGACCTGGACTGGTTAGAGGGGACCTCCAGTCTGCCTGAACACACACTGGACCCATGGACCAGTCTGACAGAGTCTGTGGACACAGATGGAAGAAGACTGGAATAAAACTACAGTCTGAAGTGGACTCTAAGGGACTCTAGTGGACTGGAGCAGACTGGGGTATGGGGGTTGGACTATATAGTGGATTTTACTGGACTGTAGTGGACTCACATTCATATGTGTTTGTGTTTTTCTTCTATGTGTGACATGATGTTCATCAGCTGTTTTTTTGGACATGGATATTATTGATTGATTAATTGTATTGATCAGTTTGTGTGAGTTCACATTAAACCTGAGTTGAGGTCGTGGACCGACTATATGCTGCTTAGATGTTTTTACACTCTATGATTTTTCAGTCGCACAGCCCTACTAGTAACAACAAAAACTGGGCCACATTGCCATGGTGTCAGATTTCATGTGCAGAAACAGACATGCCAGCTAAGAGTTTATGAGTGGTTATTCATCTGAAAATGCCAGTGGAATTTATCAGGACAGTAAAAGAATGAAGTGTATCAGAGGTGAGTTTATTATCTATCACATCTAGAACCCATGGTTTCCCATGGGTCAGCACAGTAGTAAAATTATATTGTGAATGGCATGCTTTTTTGTTTCTTTCAGTTACTGATTTTCCACTATTCTGTCATCCTTTTTCTTACCTGGTTCTTCCTGATCTTGCACTCTTTCCTCTCCTTCCCTTCTTTCATCTCTCCCTCCTTTCACAAACAATCACACACACATATATTGTATTCAACTAGATGAAGGCCTACATAAATATGAAAAAATACTAATAAGAATACTAACAAAAAAAAGCCCTCTCTCTGCTCCCCTCTCTCTCTTTATATTGTCAACCAAAAGGCAAATAACGAAACAATGTGTTTCATATGGAAAAAGAGATATAAACTGATACATTTATCCAACTTACAACATCAGTCTAATAGAATATTTGGTTTCTGTGGAAAATGAAGTCACACTATTTGATCTTACACTCTTACCTGAACCTGGCTCTTAAAAAAAAAAAAAAAAAAAATCTTATATCACTGATGAGATCCTTCCAGTTCAAACAGAGGACAGAGGTTGACAGACCACCTGGAATGTTTCCTAGCTACAAAAACCATCAGCTCAGTCATACCTAACAACATCAGTGATCTACGTTTGCAGATGCAGATGAGGACTGGTGATAATCATGTGTTGGTATCGAGTGGTAGAAATAAAGAAATGTGTCACATATCCTGGTTTAAACCAGGTACTTACACCACTACAGTATCTCATCAACTCTGGAAGGCTGCACATGCTCTGTGCAGATGAAGACTCAGAGTCCGAGTCGGGGAAAGGTGGGTGGGGGGTTTGATCAAACCATTTTCGAGGCAGGGTGTGCTGCTCTACCATTTACTGTATATGGTTTGGACATTTGTATAGCTTGTTAAAAATGGACATTAAAAAATTCTCTTCAGCACTCCCAAAAATGAGCTAGAAACGCCACTGCCCCTGCAGTCTTCTTACAATTGGAAAAAAAAAAAAAAAGAAAAAAAAAAGGTGCGGCTGGCTATGATCTGGGATGAAGTCAACCAAGAGTTGGGTTTATCTGATGTCAACAAAGGATGAGCTCCTGGTGCCACATTAAAATTGTAGGAGGGGAAAACCATCATTTATAAACTCACACTGTTGGTGTGACTTTCTACTTAAGTTTGGACCAGAGGAGAACACTTGTTGAGGAGAAGAACTTCTAAGTGTGTGTTCAGAGCTAATGTCTGCTTGTACAACATAATTTGAAGACTTTTGTATTTGAGCTTGAGAAGTTTATATTTTTAAGTGTATGCTGACGTATCTGTTTCTTCAATTTTTTTAATTTCAGTGTTAGTCATGGATCTTTGTGACATTGAAATTTTAGATACAACCAAAACTATCAGTGATTTCATAAATGATAAAATCAAAGAGCGTCATTCAGTGGTAAGTATCCCAGACATCATATACCTCCAGTTGTGTTATTAATACATTGTGTAAGTGAATTCTGCTTCATTTATTCAGGACAGTGAAGTGTCATTCCATGTGGCAAATTTGGATGATTTACACCAAAAGCACATCAGATGGCTCAGGACTCTACCTCGAGTGAAGCCTTTCTATGCAGTGAAGTGCAACAGCACCCCAGCAGTGATCAGGATGCTGAGCACTCTGGGTACAGGCTTTGACTGTGCCAGCAAGGTACTCCCAAAACAATCCAACACTGTGTTTTCTGTCGTCCACAGTCTTCACTTGGAGATGTTTTCCTCTTATTTCCTTGCACATTTTAAACACATTTTCATTGATTACAGGGTGAGATAGAGCTGGTCTTGTCTCTTGGAGTCACTCCTGAGAAAATCATTTTCGCACATACCACAAAACCACAATCCCACATCAAATATGCCAGTACTCGTGGAGTGGACATGATGACATTTGACTGTGAGGAGGAACTCCTAAAGATTTCTGCTTGTCACACCAGAGCAAAGTAAGTAAAACACAAAGTGTTGTGTTGATCAGATCCTATTGTGAATTGTTCGTTCTTCACTGGTTAACAACAATCTTTCCAGACTAGTTCTGCGGATTGCAGTGGATGACTCCAAGTCAGCAATAAAACTCAGCCAAAAGTTTGGAACCAAACCATCAGTGGTTAAGAAGCTGCTGGAACGATGTAAAGAGCTGGACTTAGAGGTCATCGGAGTCAGTTTCCATGTAGGTAGTGGATGCACAGATAGTTTGGCGTACAGACAGGCCATCGAAGATGCTCGGCATGTCTTTGACACAGCGGTAAGTAGAGAGGTCATTTCCTGACAAAACTTAGCAAATGAAAAAAGACACATGCTATATATAAGTGTTTTAGCAAGAACAGAACATGATTAACAAATACATTTAGTTTATTAAATACCCATTAAGTACATGTTGGTAGATCACATGACTGTAACAGATCATGTCTGAGTAATAACCACAGCATATACCTGTTTTTAGTCTTTCTGCTGTGTTTATGATGAAGGATTTGAAATTTTCATCCTCCACAACAGCAGGTGGTGCAAGAAGTTTATCACATAATAATCAAATACATAAAACGTGAAATGTAGAACACAATTTTTAACACACTTAGTGTTGTAGTACTTGAGTCCAATCTTGGAATGTTGACGGGCATTATTTGAAAAGTACATCCCATGGTGCAATGCAAAGATTCTGCATTCAGTGAGTATCAGTGACTTCACTTCAGTTGCTGCTGCAATCACAGAGCAGAGACAAGATGAGCGACCAATCTGGAGTCATAAAATTTGCCTTTCCTAATCACAAAACAGTAATTGCCAAAGACTTGGATGGGCTTAACATGTTGATGACAGAGCAGTGCTGTTGAAGCAGTTTTGAAAACTGGCAGAAGATGATGCATATGGCAGGGATTTTTTTTTAATGATAGTGAAAAGTCCATACGAAGAAGTTAAGTAGACAAGAGTGTGTCAGACTGCTCCTGTAAACATTTCCCAGACTAGCTTAGTCTGTAGATCTAACTGTTGTTGGGGTGGTATTAAATCATTGCTATGAAAACTGACTTGTTTTATGGTCTTTGTCTTGACTCAGTCTCGACTCCTGAAAGACTCGGTTTTGACTCGGTCTCGACTCCATTTGAAAACCAACGGTTTTGGTCTCAACCCTTCAAAGACTCGGTCTTGACATAGGCGGTCTGGTCCCCATTACTACACACTTCATTTGTTTTGTTTTGGGATAGGCCTCACGTTCAGTATTTTTAGAAACAGTATATTTACTACTTTTCATCAATCAAGTCAATCAGTCAAATTTTATATATATAGTGTCAAATCATAACAAAATTTGTCTCATGACACTTTATTTAGAGCTAGTCTATAGGCCAGACTCTTAATAATCTTAGGTTGTTTTTGTTAAAGTACTAACTGACAGATATTTTTCTTTCAGGTTTTGCTGGGATTTCAGATGAGACTATTAGATATCGGTGGTGGATTCCCTGGGAAAGAGGGCTTTCAGATTCAATTTGATGAGGTATAAAGAATATCTTGATGATTACGTGTTTCTACAGTATGAACCAGAAAACTACAAAAGCAAATGATTAATGGATTCAGTTAAAGACAGTCAGACAAACTCAAGTCAGAATGCACCATTAAATGGGCATCTGTAGGTGGAATCATGTCCATAGCTTCTAAATCTGGAGTGGTTGTCCACTTTTCAATACATTATGAGCCACTGGAATGGATGATAGGAGTCTTCTAGAACTGATCACATTCAAGGTGGGTGCAGAATACACACAAAACCCATGATACTGGGTTATAGAATTATCCATAATAACCACCTGTTGTTTAGAACTGGAATTCAGACCTCAAATGGTTCCTGTTGATTTGAAGTGAAAGCTGCTCCCTGGTTAAAGTTATGCTAAAAAGGCTTTTAGTTTTCATGTTATTCTATGTTTTGTGGCTCATTGCACATGTTGCATGATAGGTATTTATAGGTCAAAGACCAGAGGGGAAGTAATTGAGATGTGGTGCTCCTCCTGATGTTCAGATAAAATTATCTAGAATTTATTACAACCTGTATGTATGATTGTATACCTGTGGTATTTTATTGTCCTAGTTTTCAAAGGTAATCAACGAGGCGTTGGATGAATTCTTCCCGGCTGACAGTGGGGTGCAGGTCATTGCTGAACCAGGACGGTACTATGTGGACTCAGCCTTCACACTGGCTGTGAACGTTTTTGCTAAAAAAGTTGTCATGGATGATGTGACTCAAATCAGAGGTGTGTATAATGTGTCTATAGACCAGGGGTGGGCAATTATTTTTTACATGGGGCCACATGAGAACAAGAAAAAATTTTGGAGGGCCGGACCGAAAGGCTGAACTAAAGTCTGCATTATATTAATTGTGTTTCTTTATATAAAATAGTAAATAACATTGTTTTGATAGGTTGGTAAGACTGGTGAGAGTATATGTTATAATTGAGCAATGAAAAAGAGAGGTTATCTTAGAAGAAATGACATTTACTTAATAAAATTTCTCAAAACAATGGTTAACAAAATATGAACATTTGAACAGTTTTTGAGTCATTATATTAGTGACCATTTTCAGCCACTTTCAGTAAGATACATCATATTAGAAAATAATGATGCCTACATTTGTAGTTAAATCATATTCACACTCATCACTCATTCTGTGTTTTTCAGTTCTTTTCTCTTGTTCAGTGAGAGAAATCTAGTCTCTGTTGGTCTTTAACAAGTGCATCAAAGTCAGGTTGAATGTCTGAGGTGGAGATGCGAAGCTCAGCTGACAGATGATCATCAGTAAGATAGGATCTGTACCAAGGTTATTATCGTTAACGAAAACGAACGAAATGACGAAAACTAAAATTGAAAAAACATTTTCGTTAACTGAAATTAATAAAAACTCTAATTAAAAGAAAAAAACGATAACTAACTGAAACTGTATTGTGAGCTTACAAAACTAACTAAAACATATAAAAATTATGGATACAATTCCCTTCGTTTTCGTTTCTGTCAATGTCGGATTGATATGAAATTAATTTATTTGGCTCCAGCAGTTGAGCTGGTGACATCATACAACACTACACAGTCTGTCATGTCTGGTCACTGGTGGTTTCCAGTCATCTTCTGGTCCACACTCTACCTGGAACATACAGACTAAAGCTGGGACAAAGCAGCACAGTCCTGTCTGGGGTTTACTTTAGTGATACATGGGTCGGGTTTTTTTCTTTTTTTTTCTTTTTTTTTTTGGCGTACCGTGTGTGTGCGCGTGAGTGACAGAGACAGAGCAGAGCTAAAGGACAGAGTCAAACAGGACTAGCATCCAGGTTAAAACTGGAGAGTTTATCATCATGAAAAGGCCTTCCAAGCCCTGAACTGCACAGTTTAGAAGAGGAGAAAAGAGGAGGATGAAAACTAATCCAATTACAGAGGTATGGAACCTGTTAGAATGTTAAAAAACGTTTGATGTTACTAGCTACAGCTAGCTGAACTGAACTGAAGCAAAGTTGGCTAATAATGGAACTGGAGATGATTAAGAGATGAGATATCTGCTAAGGTGTGGTTTAGTGATGAGGAACTGGGTTATATATGTTTATAAGTGGTTTATATATGTTTCTATCTGCTTTAACTGCTGGTTTATATATGTTTCTATCTGCTTTAACTGCTGGTTAGCTGGTTATATATGTTTCTATCTGCTTTAACTGCTGGTTAGCTGGTTTATAATATGTTCCTATCTGCTTTAACTGCTGGTTAGCTGGTTCATATATGTTTCTATCTGCTTTAACTGCTGGTTAGCTGGTTTATATATGTTTCTATCTGCTTTAACTGCTGGTTAGCTGGTTTATATATGTTTCTATCTGCTTTAACTGCTGGTTAGCTGGTTTATATATGTTCCTATCTGCTTTAACTGCTGGTTAGCTGGTTTATATATGTTTCTATCTGCTTTAACTGCTGGCTGCTTTGTGCATCTCCTCTCATACTTTGCACATCTTCGCATTGCTTCACGTAAGTGACGTTGTGTATGGATTGCACCCCCACCTCAACCTGCTATAGGGAATTTATACATTGTACGGTACATTGTGTCTCTGCTCAGTCCATGAGTCGCCCTAACCCGACCCCCAAATAAAGTGTCCAGGGTAGCCCATATCCACGCCTCACTAATTTCTTTGAATAGGATGATGAGGAAGATAAAATATATGAAATAACTAAAACTAATACTAAACACTAAACTAAACTAAAACTAAGCATTCAGAAAAAAACGATAACTAATAAAAACTAACAAACCTGCTCTAAAAACTAATTAAAACTAACTGAATAAGAGAAAAAAAGTCAAAACTAATTAAAACTAAACTATAATTAAAAATCCAAAACTATTATAACCTTGATCTGTACCTGGACTTGTTAAACTTCATCACTGAGAATGTTTGTTCACATATATAGGTAGAGCCAAAGAGAGCAAACATCTTCTGAGCATGTCAAGAGTAGAATTTCAGCAGTGGTTGTGACTTAAAGTGCTCTGCCAGTACTGCATCAGACTGCAGGTCAATGAGTTCCAGCTGGACATCATCCGCACTGCAGGTAAATGGAGAGGAAATCAAGTGCATTTCACTCTCCATTGTTCTGAGATCTTTAAATCGCCTTGAAAAGTCACCATGCAGTGCTCCTAACATAGATGAGTACCTGCGGAGGTTATCATCTGATGGTGCAACTTCTTTCAGGGTTTGCATATGAGTGAGATTGTTGCTCTCCAGTTGCCTAGAAAGAAACTGTAACTTCGTCATGAAAGCCTCCACCAGGTGGTGCATTTCATGGACAAAAAGGCCCTTGCCTTGCAGTTTAGTGTTCAGTGCAGTCATCAGTGTAGTCACATCAACAGCAAATGCAAAATCTGCCATCCACTTCTTATCTGAGCTCTGGGATGTCTTTGCCTTTCTTCTCACAAAACTCTCGGACCACTGCTTTCAGATCCCAGACTCTTTTCAGCACTTTGCCCAGGCTGAGCCATCAGACAGCTGTGTGATAGCTGATGTCACTATGTTCAGTCTCGTGCTCCTCTAAAAGTGCAACAAACTGCCTGTGATTCAATGCTCGTGCCCTGATAAAGTTTACTATTTTAGTTACAACATCAATCACATCGTCCATTTTAAGCACTGACTTGCACAACACATGCTGATGTAAATACAACACAAAAATAACACTTTCTGATCTGGGTTGATTTCAGTCACTTTGTCTTACATACGTTTCAACAGCCCGACCCTTTTTCCTGTTAGATTTGGACAACCGTCCGTTGTGACACCCGTCAGTCTGTCCCATTTCAGTCCCAGTGTGTCCATGCATGCATTTACCTCTGTGAACAGATCGCTCCCCGTCGTCGTCCCTTTCATTGGTCGCATTGCTGCTGAAGTCCGTTATCCCACAGACAAATACAAGTAACTGGGCTGTGTCACGGACATCACAGCTCTCGTCCAAAGTCAAGGAAAAAAAGTCCAAATTTGCCACTTCACGTTGCAGCTGAAGCTCCAAATTTCCCACAATGTCCTCGATCCTTCTGGTCACGGTGCGCCTGGACAGCGGGAGTTGCTCAAATGCTTCTTGTTTTTCAGGACATATTAGTGCTGCAGAGTCCACCAAGCACTCTTTTACAAACTCTCCCTCTGAGAATGGCTTACTGTTTTTAGTGATTTTGTGGGGTATTACAAAGCTGGTCCTGGTTGCTGCATCCCTGGATGTGTGAAGCTTGGTAAAAAACCCTTGTCACTTTGTAGCTAAGCTACCAAATCTTCCAATATCCACGCCATTTCAGCATCATTCAAGTTTTTATATTTCTCTGAATGTTTTGTCTCATGATGTCGACTCAAATTGTAATCTTTGAACACGGCAATCTGGTCTCTGCAAACCAAACACACCGCTTTACCTCTGACTTCAGTAAATAAATACTTAGCAGTCCATGTCTTCTGGAAAACCCTGCATTCAGCATCTACCTTTCTTTTTTTAGTCGACATTCTGGGGGTGAAAGTCATCCTAACACCTGTAACCTGCTTACGACAACGTCAGTTCAGTAACATGCATGACTTACATACCTTACATACCTTACGTACCTATGCACAACGTAAAAAAAAAACACAACTTCAAAATAAAAGTAATGCACATTCAATCCACGCGTTAGGTAAAATGAGAAAATCCGTTTATTTTGTAATTTCTTACGAACCGTACATGGGCATGCGGCCCGCGGGCCGTAAAATGCCCAGGTCTGCTATAGACCATACCCACACCAGACATTATCCTGTGACATCACACTGTGGGCACAAAGCTCCAGTTCTGTCACTAACAGGATATTATCATACTGATGTTTCCATGTCATGTAAAATAAGGAAATGTGAGACACTGTTATAATTGTACTAGTTCGTAACTGATCAGCAAATGATCAAATGGTAACAGAATTATCTAAATACTCCTTGTTAGTGTTCAACCACTTCTTGTGTTTTAGCTAAAATGTTAATTGTAAAATGTCTGCTTTCCCAGATCCTGAGAATGACAGAGTGATGATGTACTACATCAGTGATGGAGTCTTTGGCTCCTTAAACTGCCTCATATCTTATCCTGCCCACACAAATGTGGCTCCGTACTCCACAGGGTAATTGATCATATACTACATACTTTATATGCAGCCAGATGTTTGTCCTAAATGTAATGTCCATAGGTGGTGGAGAGCGGTGAGAAGAGATACCGGTCCATTATCTGGGGTCCGACCTGCAGCAGCGTGGACAGAGTCACTGCCACCTACTGGATGCCTGAGGTACAAGTTGGGGACTGGCTTCTTATTGACAACATGGGAGCCTACTCTGTGTGTTGTTCATCTGACTTCAATTGCTTTTACAAAGCACACGTTTACCCTGTTTTATCTGCTCAGACATGGAACATGTTCAACTTGTCTTAGTGCTGAGGTCATTTATTATATAAGTAAGATCCAGGACCAATAGAGAAAATAAAGTAATTTACTCATGCAAGTTAATTAACTCTTTCTGTAATACAGATTATTTTCAGAGTGTAGAATTTTTCTCTGTATTGCAGTATGGGTGCATGCACTATCCTGAAACTATAAATTTTAAAGTCACTGATAACTTTATGTAGACTGCTGGTATATGTTTCAACAATAGTAAAAATTAATATTTAGATTTTTTTTTTTAGATATTTTAAGGTAGTATTTGTCATAAATACAGGACAGCTATTTTCACTTGTATGAAAAACACAAAGATGTGGAAAATGTGTAGTTTTTGTTTAACCTTATAATGTTTGCTCTTTTTTTGAAACTGTAAAACCAATATGCACGCTATTAAATTTCATGTAACATGTAACTGAAGCATAATCTATATCTGTTTAACATAGCTCAGCTATAACCCTAACGGTACAATGGTCACTGCTCAAGAAGCATCGAAGGTACTTAAAAA